>NC_064642.1:487620191-487923221 GCF_023864345.2 Schistocerca serialis cubense | reverse complement strand
AGGTAACGGTCAGTCTGCTTGGTTTGCCTAAATACATTACTTCCCAACGTCCAGTTCCCCCTCTTGATAGCAGACACATCTAAAAAAAAAAAAAAAAAAAAAAAAAAAAAATCATCTGTCCGTTATTCTTCCTCTCCATAGTAAACCGGATTTTGGAATTGATGCTGTTGGATGTACAAAGAAGGTATTTGTCCATATTACGAAAGTATCATCGACATAGCATACTACCCGGTCAGTCTTTTACTTGCACTCAGCAATTCCCGTTGTTCAAAGGTCTTCACAAACAAACTGGCCACAGCCGGTCTAAGAGGACTGCCCACGGCCGCAGCATCAATCTGCTCGTAAACATCATTATTGTATTGAAAATAGATTGCGGAGAGGGCGTCCGAATACCTGCCTGAAAAAAGTCCGCTATGCATGAGATAGCTTCTTTCAGTGTAATCATGGCGAATAACGACACAATATCAAAAACTAACAAGGATAGCTTCTGGGACCACGTGCATTTCTTTCAATTTGTCAATGAACTGATACGAATTTGTAATATAGCTGTAAATTCCACCAACATAAGGCAAGGTGTCTAGCTATCTCATGGAAGGGGACGGGGGGGGGGGGGACACCCTGTAGAACTCAAACTAGGCCACAGATGAGCCGGTGGTTTGTGCACCTTGCGTAATCCATAGCGCCTAGGCGGGTACGCGTCCATTTTGCAGAGTAGCTTCTTATCGTCAGAGGAGAAGACGCTTTCACCAATCGACTGGTGATTTTTATAGTATTCGAAGGTGAATCCTTCTGATGATTTTTATGATTTCTAGGATCGAAAATATTATTAACCTTTTCACGATAGTCTTCAAGGTTCATCAGAACCGTGGCATTACCATTATGTGCGTTGATATTTCTTAGCCCCTTTCTTTGCGCTTATGATTGATAACTATTAGATGGCTTACATATACGTAAAATTCTACCTTTTCCCATCCCAGTAACATCAGCCGACTGCTGTGAAAGCTGACGGATCTCTGCCTCAGTATTTGCTATAATATGCTTCACAGGTACTTTTAGAGACGTCACAGAAAAATCGTCTCCTTTAGCAAGTACAGAAATTTCAACTTCACTCAAATCTTTATCAGACAGATTAGTAACCGTTCAAGAGTTATCCTCAACTGAAGCTACCGATATTTTCTCCTGTAGACTAGCGAACTCCCTCTTCTTTCTCAAACTGATATCTCTGAACTAATTTCCCTACTCCTGGCCGTTAGACCGTCAACCTTATTGTCAGTACACTGCATGGTATTACTTATCAGTGGAGCTGTAATAGCTTACTGTTGGTTTCCACCAATGTTCGCCGTGTCTGGAGAGTCTTTTCCCGTAACATTGCTCATTCCATACTGTTGTAAATACCGTTAGCCCGTGCGGAGCGGAACATACTTCAGAAGTTCGGGATCGTCGCAGTGTCCCTGCAGTGTAACAGGAAGACGAGTGTACACAGTTGTTGTATAGATAGAGCACTTCACACTAGTGAGAGAATTAGGGTTAACGTGAACGACGGCCTCCCAAGGGGAAAGTTTTCCTTCGTTCATTAGTAACATCACTGTTGAGCAAGTCTGACGTGGAAACTGTCTTTAGACCCCTCCAGTCCCCAGGAAGATAAAACAAAAGATCGGCAAAAGATATAGATATCCTTTAGCTACACCCGATGTACATAAAATCCCTAGTAGTTGATGACTGGTTTACGTCAGTACTAAAAAGAAGAAGTGGTTGAACAGAACGGGAATTGGCACCTGGGACATATTGGATAATTTGGTCGTAGCGGAATATGTTTACCAAGTGAGTGATCATGAAATGAAATTCAAATGGCTCTGAGCACTATGAGACTTAACAGCTATGGTCATCAGTCCCCCAGAACTTAGAACTACTTAAACCTAACTAACCTAAGGTCATCATACAACACCCAGTCATCAGGAGGCAGAGAAAATCCCTGACCCCGCCGGGAATCGAACCCGGGAACCCGGGCGTGGGAAGCGAGAACGCTACCGCACGACCACGAGCTGCGGACTTGAATACATCGTGATACTTTTACAGAAAGAAGGAACGTTTTTAAATAGGTAAAATCTGGATGTCAACATTATACCGTAATAACGACGTTCGATTACTTTCAGTCGAGAAAGTTAGCGCAACCAAAGATAATGTCATCTGATGTACTATGGTGCCCTCTACACTGACTACGTATTCGGCTCTCCCTCGAGTTCTGGTCTCAGTTGGCCGCTTTACCTCTGAAGATGTCTCCCGCAGTCGGAGATGAAACGAACATTGCTTTTCCCTGTGGGGGAACCACGAACTGAGCGAGCATAACGGTAGTGACTACGTGACAATGGAAGTTTGGGTCGGTCCTGGAGGCGTGATCGGGTACCCCAGCTAGTTAATGCAACCACTCGTAATAAGCGGGAAATATGGGTGCCGCGCGTGTAGCCGCATGGTCCAAGGCGTCTTGTCACGGTTCGCGCGGCTCGCCCCCGTCGGAGGTTCGAATCCCCCCTCGGGCATAGGTGTGTGTGTTGCTCTTAGCGTAAGTTAGTTTAAGTTACTTTGATTAGTGTGTAAGCCTAGGGTCTGATGACCTCAACAGTTTGGTCCCATAGAACCTTAACACAAATTTACAAATTTTTTACGGGTCCTAGTCCTGCCCGGGCAGAAATTTTCCTGTTTCGCCAACGGCTGATCCGGTGTCGCAAACAGCTGACATCAATGTATAGTCACAGTAATCCATTTCGTAATGTTAGTATACCCCCCCCCCCCTCCCCCCCAACCCCTCACCCGTACAGCGGTTACAGATAAATGTGGCGCCGCAGCGATGTTGAAGGTTGCCAGGACGGAAGTCACTGCGCCTGACCACTGGAAGTGGGTCTGGCGTGTCACGCGGCCTGTGCTTCTAACGTGGATATACGCTAGCCTGCCGGCCGTGTCGCCACTGGTTTCGTGGTGTGTATAGTCGCTCGTCATATCGTTACACCTACAACGGCCTTGCTTTGGACCGTATGGTTTTCGCTATTGGTGTACATTCAGTGCGGAGCAAATGATGATAATAGCTGTGTCTGCGGCTTACGCTATCGTATTGGGTGTGGAGAGAAAACAGTTTATTAGGAATCGTGATGATGTACTACCACATCGTGTGTGATATTTTAATGTATTACTTCTGCGCCAGTAATTTTATTCGCAATAAATTTCTCAGTGTTCACGAACGCTGCTGAATGCACCTAAAAAGTTATGTCATGCTGCCACACATAGTAAAGGAGTTGCTGTGGTCTTCAGTCCAAAGAATGGTTTAATGCAGCTCTACACGCTACTTTATCGTGTGCAAGCCTCTTCATCTCTGAGCAACTGCTGCAACCAACATCCTTCTGAATATGCTTATCGTATTCATATCTTTGTCACCCTCTACTATTTTTAACCACCACGCTTCCCTTCAGTACTAAATTGTTGACCCCTTGATGCTTCAGAATGTGTTCTACAAACTGATCTCTGCTTCTAGTCAAGTTGTGCCACAAATTTCTCTTCTCCCCAGTTTGGATCAGTACCTCCTCATTAGTTATGTGCTCTACCCATCTAATCTTGAGAATTCTTCCGTAGCACCATATCTCAGAAGCATCTGTTCTCTTCTTGACTAAACTGTTTATAGTCCAAGTTTCACTTCCATACATGCCTACACTCCATACAAATGCTTTCAGAGAAGAATTCCTGACACCTAAATCTATATTTTATGTTAACAGTTTTCTCTTCTTCAGTAACTCTTTTCTTGCCATTTCCAATCTAGATTTCATATGCTCCCTACTTCGACGATCACCAGTTGTTTTGCTTCCAAAATAGCAGAAATCATCTGCTACTTTAAGTGTCTCATTCCCTAACATAATTTCCTCAGCATCACCGAGATTTAATTCGATTACGTTGCATTTTACTCGGTTCCATTTGTTAATGGTCATCTTATATCGTCTTTTCAAGGTATTCTCCATTCCGTTCAACTCCTCTTCCCAGTTCTTTGCTGTCTTTGACAGGATTACAAACCTCAAAGTTTTTATTTGTTCTCCCTGGTCCTCGATTCCTGCTTCGAAGTTTTCCTTTGGTTCCTTTACTGCTTGGCAGTATATGGATGGTATAACATCGTGGTTATTCTACAAATCTGTCTCACTCCCTTCTCAACCACTGCTTCTCTTTCGCGCCCCTCAACTCTTATGGCTGTAAATAATCTTTCGCACCCTGTATTTAGAATTTGAAAGAGAGTGCTCCAGTCAACATTGACAAAAGATTTCTCTGAGTCGATAAATGCTATAAACGTAGATTTGCCTCGCCTTTACCTATTTTCTATGATAAGTCTTCGGGCGGTGTCAAGCGTGTTTCTACATTTCTCCTGAATCTAAGCCGATCTTCCCCGAGGCCGTCTTCTACCAGTTTTTTCATTCTACTGTAAAGGATGCATGTTAGTACAAACTATGTGATCAAAAGGATACGGACAGCTGCCTCAGAAAGACTCACAAGTTTGTGGCGCCCTCCATCGATAAAACTAGAATTCAGTGTGGTGTTGGCCCACACTAACCCTTGATGACAGCTTCCATTCTCGCAGATATACGTTCAATCTGGTGCTCGAAGGTTTCTTGGGGAATAGCAGCCCTTTATTCACGGAGTGCTGCACTGAGGAGAGGTATCGATGTCGGTCGGTGAGGCGAGGCACGAAGTCGGTGTTCCAAAACATCCCAAGGGTGTTCTATAGCGCAGCGGTAGCGTTACCGCCTACCACGCAAGGGGGTCCGGGTTAGATTCCCGGCAGGGGACTTTGTGTTGTATGTACTTCATCAAAATTTTCCATTCTCTTTGACCTGCAAGTCGCCGAAGTGTCGTCAACTAAAAAGACTTGCAATACGGCGGCCGAACACGAAGGGGATATCCCAGCCAGTAAATGTCATACGATCATTAAATTTTCTATAGGATTTAGGTCAGGACTCAGTGCAGGCCATTCCATTATAGGCATGTTATTGTCGTGTAAGCACTGCACCACTGGTCGTGCGTTATGAATAGGTGCTCGATCGTGTTGAAAGATGCAGTCGCCATCCAAGAATTGCTCTTGAACAGTGGGAAGCTAGAAGGTCCTTAAAACATCAATGTAGGCCTGTGCTTTGATAGTGCCACGCAAAACAACAAGGGGTGTAAACCCCCTCCATGACAAACACGACCACACAATAACACCACCGCCTCCGAATTTTACTATACACGTTGGCAGATGACGTTACCCCTATTTTATTTTGTATTTATAACCCTGCCTTCACCTGACCAGAAGTCCTGTTCCTCCTGCCACTGAATTACACTAATTCACACTATTCATTTTCCTCTCTAAATTTTCTGACCTACCAGCCCGATTAAGGGATCTAACAATTCACGCTCCGATGCGCAGAGCACCAGTTTTTTTTTTTTTTCTGATAACGACAATCTCCTCAGTAGTCCTCGCCTGGAAATCCGAATGGGAGACTGTTCTACGTCTGGAATATTTTGGAATGTTTTACCCAAGAGAATTCCATCATCATTTAACTTCAAAGTAGAGCTGCATGCCCTCGGAAAAAAATTACAGCTGTAATTTCTCCTTGCTTTCAGCCGTGCGCAGTACCAGCACAGTAATGCCGTTTTGTTTGCTGTTACAAGGCTAGATCACTCAATCATCCAGACTGTTGCTCCTGCAACTACTGAGAAGTCTGCTGGCCCCCCTCCCCCCTTCAGGAACCACATGTTTGTCTGGCCTGTCAACAGATAGCCTCTATTTCGGTTGCACCTACGATGAGGCCATTCATATCGCCGAGGCACTCCAGCCTCCACAACAACGGTAAGGTCCGGAGTTAGTGTGGGGAGCACAGGAGATATGATGTCCTAAACAGTGACATACGTAAAAAATGCCGCATCATGCATGAAGTTTTAATAAATTTTGCTCTTTGCAAATAAGGCACTGTTATAGTCGAGTCAACTCGTGGAAATTCCTGATACCTGGCATCGCTTTTCACAGTTTCCAAATGCGAAGCGCAAAGGGCTCCAGGCGAAAACTGTAGCCGTCTGTAGATCTACGAAGGGGCGTTGCCACAGAGAAATTCGCACAATCGCGTTGTAGACACGCGAAGAAGCTGCACGCAGCGTACAGAAACTGTCCGGATACTGTGCCCGTGCATCTGCACACAGTGGATATTTATTTGAGAGACTATTTCATAGTTGAAATATGTTTTCACGAATACATTAAAGAGGATTTGTACTTGCTATTACACTACGAACAGTTCATTGCTTTTGGTTTCGTTTGTTACAGAAAATGGGCAAAATGAGCACACTGGCAATCCCGGATTTGTCAGATAGTATTTATTAAACGTACCATGGTAGATATGTCACGGGAAACTAAGCATCAACGACAGAACATAATGGCACAGTGGAATTAATCTTCTAATTATGTTTTCTGTAAATTAATGTTGTTATAGGATAACGTCTCATAGATATACTACATTCGTTCATTGATGATAAACATGTCTGACATTCTTTCGAATGTGATTACGGAGATAAGGATTCGACAGGTGGGCTATTTCGACTTCGCATTCAATTTTTACACTATATTTTTGTCCTTTCGATTGGTTCCTCACGTTTGCGTTGTAGACTATATATATGTATACTTTTTCACTAAAACAAAAGCACTCGTTTGAGAGGATTGGAATTGAAACTCTCAAGCCATATTTCGTAAACAAAGCTATTGATACATCAGCCAACTGAGAGGGATGCTTTTTCAGTTGTTTTGACAACGCACGAAGCCCAACAGATTCGAGAGGGGTACGCTCGAAATTGAGGAATTTTTTGTTTTTCCTTCTCTCTCACACTCTCTTTCTCTCTCTCCATCTCACACTGCAGATTATGTATGTGACCTAACTTGTCGACGAAGCAGTTTATGCCAGCCTTCCCTTGGCACTGAGCCAGGTGGTCCCCGCTTTCATATTTCACATACTTGTATAATGGATTTGTTTGCTTCTGAGGTTCTCCAGGATTACGTAGGAGATTGCATTCCGCAAAACAACTTTTTTTTTGTGAAATGTGATCAGTCCAACAGCGTCCGATGTAATACACTTCATGTAAACCCCGTATACTCAATAAGATCGAAAATGTTGAGTTGCAGGATATGAATTTTAATGAGAGACTGATGTGATTTTTATGCAAGTAGTAGTAACTCTGCTCATTTGACAAAATCTTCTATAGGTAGTGCTGAAAGTTCAGATACGGGACAACGTTTCTTAGATAATAACCGTAGTTTGTTGTTTAAGTTAAGAACTTAAACACTTAGAGTAACACTGCGAAATATTCCGTAAATTCATCGTCGTGAAACGTACAGAATACAAGAATGTTTTTAAAGACTTGTCTGTTTGCACCAAACGATGAAATTATGCGGTAGCAAACCGGATCTCAGATCGTTAGAGTGACAAGCACGGTTAAGTTCAAAAGTGTGCGTCACGAAAAATATCAGAATGGCAAGAAGATGAAAGACTCAGAAAACTAATTAATACTGCTGTAGTTCTCAGGCAATTTATGTCTGTCGTAACCAGAGGATCGATATGTAGCACCGAATATTAGGTTTAGGGACTAATCGTTGCATATCAGGAAACTTGGAAATTGTGGCTTTCCAGACATTGTTGAATGATTAAAAATGAGAATTTCTTTGACGTCGATTCTGTACCTGAAAGAATATTTTTTATTCTGAAAGTCATCTTGAGACTATATCTTACAGCTTAAAAGGATGTACTGCTTTTTTAAAAAAAATTTGGTAGCACTACAAATCTTTACTGTAGTCTTAGCATACATCGTAGGCAGTAGTAATCATCTACCAACCAATTAATAATAGAAACAACCATCAAAAGGAACAGTTTGACGTACGTTACACGTTCTCTCATTTTTATTTTTAAGACTCAAAACATTATCAGTTTTGTGTGGTGTCCTACGTCCTTTTAACATCTCTCTTTTAAAGAGACGTTGAACTTCATACACCTGCCACGCCGAATTTACAGAATGTATTCTCTTACAACACATGCACTATAAAGGTAATTTTGCTGTAGTAGCGTAGTGCGAATTTTTTACAGTTTCTGTAGAAGGAATTTCAGTACATCGGTGATTATTCTTCAGATAACAGTTTTTTTGTAGTGCAGGAAAATTTGGTAATGTCCCATAGAATTTTAGTCTTGTTAACTAGATCATTTATTTCTGTCAGGACATGCATCCTTCTTGACATTTTAATGACTTTCCTCAAAATAGTGTAGTATTTTTTGTAGTATTCAAGTAATCTCGATCTTGACTTACTCTGACCTTTACATAAATTTCCCTCTTCCTCTTAAATGAAGTTTTAATTCCGTTAATTACACATAGTCTACTTTTATTTCAATACATCTTTTGGATAACCTTTTGGGAAAGGAACTTTCAAATATTGAAACAAATTTACCATGGAATAAATTGAATTTGAAGTTATCATCTCTTTCTGCATATACTTCTTCCCATACCACCCCCTTTTAGAGTACTGTTGGAACATTGTGTCCTGTTCTCATTAATAAGCCTCATTGCTTTTGTACACCTGTCTCCATATTGTGTGCTTGTGCCCCCTACCCCCTTTTCTCTTTCTGCAAGGTTCCCAGCTAATCTTTCCTTCACCACCCCACCCCCCGACACACACACACACACACACACACACACACACACACACACACACACTCCTATTTAGCAGTACGCCATGATTAGTGTATCCACACATTCCAACAGCAGCAACACGCACTGCAACAAATATGAGACTTTGTTTCATTTAAAAGCAATTTGCTCAGCTGTTTGTGGATTGGTGATGTCAGTGCAAAACTTCGACAGACATCACACGACTGTGTGTATGTTGTCGCTGCTCCGATTTGCCCCAGGTCAACCTTAATCCTATATGCTAAGTTACTAGCCAATCTGTTCCCTGTTCTCTCTGCGCAAAGCCTCTATGTTTTCTGTCACCTGACTAAGCTTGGCGCTAAGTTTCACGATGCTTGTGACACGAAATTCTACGCTTAGCTTTTCCTCTGGCCTACACCTTTCCCGTTGACAGCTTCCTATAGAAAAGTTGCCAAGTCTTGCTCCTGTTGCAGATATTTCCTCACTATAATGCATGCTGAACAATTGCATATAATGGGCATATGATGGAATTTATAGTGGGGTAACTGGCCAGTTTCCTCCTTTATTGCTTGCATCTTGCGAGGTTATAGGATGTTGTCCATATTTTTAGCGTTATTGTGAACTTTAATTTTTTATTTTGTTTTTAATTTGATAGTTAATTAGGAATTGTCTTTTACATGTGGCATATTGGCAGTTAACTACTTAAGACATCTTCCCTGTCTTGTAATTTTAACTTCATATCTCTATTATTTTTAAAGTTTTAAGATTGACTTGGAAGTAGGTACAAGCTTTTTAAGGTCTGTTATCTTGAACTATTCTGTCAAGCTTAAAACCTTACTCGCTATCGATGATGCATTTAACATCATATCTTCCTACATTTTTCGACCATATTACGAATGCATATCACTGCAAGACTGCTGCTAATGACGATATTTTTCAGTGTATATTCGGCTTGGTTTTACGATTTGAACGGTAGGTCCTCTTAACCACAGCAGCATATTACCTCTACAACACTTTCAACTGGGTTTGATAAATGTTCATTTTTCACTATGGGTTTGGCTTTCCTGGTATATAGTTTTCAGCTCTTCTACTTTTCGTATATTCTACATTACTATACTAAACTCTCTCAGGTTAGTTTTCTTCTGCTAGTTTACAGCTCTGAAGACGGTTGTTGAACGCAACCTTAACTAGTCACCATATTTTAATTGTACTGTGGTATATGCAGTAAAAGTTTTTATGTTGAAAATATTTCGTCAATAGATCTGTTATCTTTTCTCCGTTAATTGTTATAGATAAATACTTTTTCTCTAAGTTTATCTACTCCCTATATTCGTTCTGTTGTGTATGAATTAGAAATTACAAGATATTAAGACTTCCACTTACTGATCTTGTGCAGTTTGTAAACTAGGTTGAGAAATCGTATCGTTACGTCCATCGAGGTCGAAAATCGCGTTAATAAACCACGATGAATAGCTTGGCAGTAATGCGAAATGCTTCGTATCTTTTGTTTTATTCGAAGATGTGTTTTGAGGTATCTGGTGCGATTTCATACGTATCAATCGATGGAATCCTTAGGATTATATATGCACCACTTTGCCTCCGTTCAACTTATAGAAATAAAATATGTCGGTCATACGGTATTTGTGATTAATCATAGTTGCATTCGAGCATTTCAGTTTTTGTTTCCTCCTCTTAACAAACCTGCAATTTGTATCTGACAGTTGCCTCAGCATTTATCCTCGAAATTGTTTTTCTTTTCTTCTTTGTGGTTGCATGAGTAATGCATATATAAGGTGTAAGTGACCCCTAGTTAGTGATTCAAATTCCTGTCGTCGCTTTTCGCTATACGGTAATTGAGCACCGACAGTTTAATTCATAATAACCTACTCCTATGCCTTGCAGATCGTACGAACATTAGTTTTCCAAATATATTGCCAGGATATATGGCTGTTTCAGCGGAAAGGTGTAAGCTGTACCGGATGCGGTCGGATAACGGATAATTAACTGTAGTGGGATATCGACAAAGTGTTAAATCATTTGCGCTCCCTCATACGTTCTGCTTCTCTAACTGAATGAGAATGTTGGCTCTTCGTGTGGAGTGAAAGCGGCTGGGTAAAAATTCCATGTTTGATTCACGTCTGAACCGAAAAAACTGTTCATCAAGCTAATGGAAACTCAGTGGAAGAAGAAGTGTATAACCAGCGCACCAGCAGGTGATTTGTAGGAAACGATTCGATTACGTAGTTGTAGCGTAAGTCGAATATGTGGGTGTGCGATGTGTCAAGGACCCACATGCGTGTTAAAGCGCCACTTCCGGGATGGGAAGGTGCGCAGGACTGGGATCGGACCCGCCCGGCAGATTAGCAACGAGGTTCGGTGTGCAATCCAGCCACAAGGTGGTTTTTAGGAAATTTTGCACATCCGACTAGGTTAATACCGGGCCGATACCCAAGTACCGCCTAGTTAAGCGATTCGCAAACATTTAGAAAACTGTCTCTCTTTTTCACGTGGGTAAGACTGTACGTAACCACCTGGAATACACGTATTCCATCCCGACGGCGGTGGCGACAGAAAGGGTATCAGGACACTCCTTAAACTAACGATGCCAAATCCGTTAGTAAGTATTGCGCTGATATGGGACAAAGGCCCAAGCAAAACAAGTTAAAAAGGTGTACGAAATATCAAGTGTCAGGATTCGGTTCACTCCTAGGACATTGAGAAAATACAATAGAAAGACTGTTTGAAAAACATGTGGAAGCCATCGTAGAATATTATTTAGTCGTGTGGACCCCATACCAAGTAGAACTGATACGGGATACTGGTCGTGTACAAAGAAGGACAGTATGACAGGTCAGAGCTTCGTTTCGTAGAAAGGAGATGCAACGGAATTATCGGAAATCTGTAGTAACCCTAGGAAGCCTTCTTATAACTATTGAAGAACCAGTGTTAAGCGGCGAATGTAAGGTTTGTGCTATAGTTTCCTGAGTATCACTGCCGTAGGGATTGCGAAGACTAGATTAGAGCAATTAATGCGCACTTTGAGGTAGTTAAGCAGTTGAGTACGAAGTCTTTCACAACGGCAGTATTAAACATTCTCAGATTTCTTGCCGCTTGAATTCGGGGGAAAACCTCGAGCTTTCGACGATTACCTCAATCGTCTTTATCAGAAATAGCTGACTGTCTAAACTCGCTTCGCTTCTCAAGTTCACGGAACTTCTTGCTCCTGTGTGTTGTAGGATGAGCGGATCACACCTTTCATACTTCTCCCTGGGGGTGTATTATGTGGTCTTCTCGTTTGGGATCTTCGTCATGGTTGCGTTGCTGCCATGAGGACTTCTTTGCTCGTGTTGCGGCGTTCCGTTACACCATCAACAGGTCTGGCCATCGTGTGGTCAGAAGTCAGAGCACTTGGGTGCCCATGTCACGGATGAGAGCGTTCTGCGTCGTCCGCACGGCCGCGTAGACACGTTGCGCCACTTGCCGGAATCAGTGTTTTAGCCGCGGGATTCCAGCCGTTCTGTGGAGTTCTTCGGTGCTGAAGTCTTGGACTGTCTAGTATGTGGCTGTGGTGGCCTTATATAGACAATAGGTGGTTTCTGATTGGTCAGTAATTACGTAATTTTGTCGCAGATGGCGTCAAAGTCTGCGCTGGGAGATCCACCGCTCACGTTATGGCGTAAAAATTGCGACGAACATCTCTGTTTCATCCGTACCGTTTCCGATTGGTGTGCAGAATAGTGGCCTGCCGAGACTACGGTTCATTGTTCCATAGCACTCGAGTTGTTGGGAATCTCAAAAATATTGTTTAACGGAATAAAAGTTTTGTTCCAGGCTCCTACGTAGTGGGTTTTTGTAATTAAAGAGGCTGCAGAATGTGCGAGAACTTCCACCGCGACAGCGGATATGTTATTAGCGGTGCCCATGGAACCGAATTCTCGATGCAGACATGAGACAGAAATATTAGTCGCAAATTTTGCTGTAGTATGGGAGCGGTGGCGTCACCAGCTCAGACGTTGGCAGCATATGCGACAACATTACGAACTTACCGGCCAATCAGAAGCAGTTTATGGGCTAAATAAGGCCATCACAGCAGCAGTTTAGCCACTTAGTTAGTTCCTGACGAAGACGGTGAAGGTAATCGTCGAAAGCTCGAGGTTTTAACCTGAACTGACACGGAAAGAAATTGTTTCTCGAAGTTCGATGAACGAATGGCACTCGACAAACCACAGAAGGTGGAACATTGTGGAATACTGTCAGCCAAGGACTTCAAAGTAGATTGCAGGTGTATATAAGTGAGGTATATGTAGATTTAAGTCCATGTCACACAACGATATACACAAAAATTGCAAAACTTGACAAATGTCAAATTGTCATGAACTGTACAGCATGTAGGAGGAATGTCAGTCACTTGCTCTGTTTAAGGGATGATTACGCAACACTTGAATGTTGGTCAGTCAGGAGAATATCGTGTTATTCCTCATGTAAGATCGAGAAACGTCCAAAAGTGTCGCAATTACGAGATGGTGGCGGGATGGTTGCCTGCAGAAACTGCGGTACATATTCCTGCTCTAGTTGGTGGGAACCTCATGCTTGTCCTGAGAATTTAGAATCCATGGGTCAACGATGGCCGTACTCAGTGCCACGCAGGATCTCAACTGCCCTACGCAACTAGCCTCGAAAAGGAAAGATACACCAATCGCTCGGTGGTCACATAGCCATGTCCCACACCTTGAGTCAGAAAACGGGAGTGTTTGGAAAAACACGAAGTTGTGTGGAGCGCCATGGCAACAATTATTACGACCTACAGTGGCACCGCAGCAGAGAGAATTGCTCCGACCCGGCTGCACCAATGACATTTTCGAGGTGTCCGAGACGTTGTCTTTCAACAAGATGATACAAGCCTGCTTGTTGCTGGTGCTGTCCTTACTTACCTCTATACAAACCGTATTCAACTATTGCCCTGGACAGCACAAACTTCAACTCTCAGGCGCCATGTCAGGGATTGCGCGGCCTCTTCAGCCGGCTGTTCGAGTCCTCCCTCGTATGTGTGTGTGTGTGTGTGTGTGTGTGTGTGTGTGTGTGTGTGTGTTGTTCTTAGCATCTGAGCATAAGTTAGTTTAGGTATTGTGTAAGTCTAGGGACCGATGACCTCAGCAGTTTGATCTCTTAGGAATCAACACACATTTGAATATATTGATCTGCCACAACCACTGAATATCTTTGATTACCGACTGTCGAGAAACTGGAATGATAAAAGTTGTCTATCACTTCGACTGGTGAACTCTAACACACAGTTGAACAATGTGGTAAATCACCTAAATTGATCTCGATTCGATGAAGAGTAGGAGTAGCGTCACTGTTGCTACTGGAGGTTGGAGCTCTGTATACTAAACCTCATACCATGTAAACTCTCAAATCACATACAAATTTATACATGTGTAAATTTCCAATTTATTCAAAATGCCCATTGTACCATTTTTAAGTACTTTGTGTAGAACATTTAGCGCATTTTCATTGTGTTCTTCTTCATGTTTTTAGTTTTTTTAAATGCAAGTAAGATAGGGACTGTTTGCTTTCCTAGTTTTGTGTGCGTTCTTCATATCTGATTCCGATATTCTTGTCTGTTTGTGCGATATAATTTTTTTTTGCAATCCTTACAAGGAAGTTTGTGGACGGCTGGGTTTAAAAAAGGGACATGTTTTTTTTGTGATCATTTTATGGCTCTCAAGTTGTTATTCGTAGGAAATGCTGATCTGATTATTGTTTCCTTAAAAATGTTGTTTATCTGTTCCGATATTTGGCGTGTTTTAACGTATGTAAATTTATTTGGGACTTTTTTTCTCTTTTAAATTCTTTTTCTTTACGTAACCCATCCGTTTTTGGTATTGTATGCAATTTTACCACATCTTGGGGTTTGAAATATGAGTATTTATACGAATTGGGTTGATCAGAATTTTTATTTATGATAGAGCCAGTTCTACATCTACATCTACATTAATACTCCGCAAAGCCACCCAATGGTGTGAGGCGGAGGGCACTTTACGTGCCACTGTCATTACCTCCCGTTCTTGTTCCAGTCGCGTATGGTTCGCGGGAAGAACGACTGTCTGAAAGCCTCCGTGCGCGCTCTAATCTCTCTAAATTCACATTCGTGATCTCCTCGGGAGGTATAAGTAGGGGGAAGCAATATATTCGATACCTCATCCAGAAATGCACCCTCTCGAAACCTGGCGAGCAAGCTACAACGCGATGCAGAGCGCCTCTCTTGCAGAGTCTGCCACTTGAGTTTGTTAAACATCTCCGTAACGCTATCACGGTTACCAAATAACCCTGTGACGAAACGCGCCGCTCTTCTTTGGATCTTCTCTATCTCCTCCGTCAACCCGATCTGGTACGGATCCCACACTGATGAGCAATACCCAAGTACAGGTCGAACAAGTGTTTTTAAAGCCACCTCCTTTGTTGATGAACTACATTTTCTAAGGACTCTCCCAATGAATCTCAACCTGGTACCCGCCTTACCAACAATTAATTTTATATGATCATTCCACTTCAAATCGTTCCGCACACATACTCCCAGATATGTTACAGAAGTAACTGCTACCAGTGTTTGTTCCACTATCATATAATCATACAATAAAGGATCCTTCTTTCTATGTATTCGCAATACATCACATTTGTCTATGTTAAGGGTCAATTGCCACTCCCTGCACCAAGTGCCTATCCGCTGCAGATCATCCTTGTGAAAAGCAATGGTCCCACAACACTCCCATGTGGCACGCCAGAGGTTAATTTAACGTCTGTAGACGTCTCTCCATTGATAACAACATGCTGTGTTCTGTTTGCTAAAAACTCTTCAATCCAGCCACACAGCTGGTCTGATATTCCGTAGGCTCTTACTTTGTTTATCAGGCGACAGTGCGGAACTGTATCGAACGCCTTCCGGAAGTCAAGAAAAATAGCATCTACCTGGGAGCCTGTATCTAATATTTTCTGGGTCTCATGAACAAATAAAGCGAGTTGGGTCTCACACGATCGCTGTTTCCGGAATCCATGTTGATTCCTACATAGTAGATTCTGGGTTTCCAAAAACGACATGATACTCGAGCAAAAAACATGTTCTAAAATTCTACAACAGATCGACGTCAGAGATATAAGTCTATAGTTTTGCGCATCTGCTCGACGACCCTTCTTGAAGACTGGGACTACCTGTGCTCTTTTCCAATCATTTGGATCCTTCCATTCCTCTAGAGACTTGCGGTACACGGCTGTTAGAAGGGGGGAAGTTCTATCGCGTACTCTGTGTAGAATCGAACTGGTATCCCGTCAGGTCCAGTGGACTTTCCTCTGTTGAGTGATTCCAGTTGCTTTTCTATTCCTTGGACACTTATTTCGATGTCAGCCATTTTTTCGTTTGTGCGAGGATTTAGAGAAGGAACTGCAGTGCGGTCTTCCCCTGTGAAACAGCTTTGGAAAAAAGTGTTTGGTATTTCAGCTTTACGCGTGTCATTCTCTGTTTCAATGCCATCATCATCCCGGAGTGTCTGGATATGCTGTTTCGAGCCACTTACTGATTTAACGTAAGACAAGAACTTCCTAGGATTTTCTGTCAAGTCGGTACATAGAATTTTACTTTCGAATTCACTGAACGCTTCACGCATAGCCCTTCTTACGCTAACTTTGAAATCGTTTAGCTTCTGTTTGTCTGAGAGGTTTTGGCTGCATTTAAACTTGGAGTGAAGCTCTCTTTGCTTTCGCAGTAGTTTCCTAACTTTGTTGTTGTACCACGGTGGGTTCTTCCCGTCCCTCACAGTTTTACTCGGCGCGTACCTGTCTAAAACGCATTTTACGATTGCCTTGAACTTTTTCCATAAACACTCAACATTGTCAGTGTCGGAACAGAAATTTCCGTTTTGATCTGTTAGGTGGTCTGAAATCTGCCTTCTATTACTCTTGCTAAACAGATAAACCTTCCTCCCTTTTTTTATATTCCTATTAACTTCCATATTCAGGGATGCTGCAACGGCCTTATGATCACTGATTCCCTGTTCTGCACATACAGAGTCGAAAAGTTCCGGTCTGTTTGTTATCAGTAGGTCCAAGATGTTATCTCCACGAGTCGGTTCTCTGTTTAATTGCTCGAGGTAATTTTCGGATAGTGCACTCGATGCTCTGTCCTTACCACCCGTCCTAAACACCTGAGTGTCCCAGTCTATATCTGGTAAATTGAAATCTCCACCTAAGACTATAACATGCTGAGAAAATTTATGTGAAATGTATTCCAAATTTTCTCTCAGTTGTTCTGCCACTAATGCTGCTGAGTCGGGAAGTCGGTAAAAGGAGCCAATTTTTAACCTAGCTCGGTTGTTGAGTGTAACCTCCACCCATAATAATTCACAGGAACTATCCACTTCTACTTCACTACAGGATAAACTACTACTAACAGCGACGAACACTCCACCACCGGTTGCATGCAATCTATCCTTTCTAAACACCGTCTGTACCTTTGTAAAAATTTCGGCAGAATTTATCTCTGGCTTCAGCCAGCTTTCTGTACCTATAACGATTTCAGCTTCGGTGCTTTCTATCTGCGCTTGAAGTTCCGGTACTTTTCCAACGCAGCTTCGACAGTTTACAATTACAATACCGATTGCTGCTTGGTCCCCGCATGTCCTGACTTTGCCCCGCAGCCGTTGAGGCTGTTGCCCTTTCTGTACTTGCCCAAGACCATCTAACCTAAAAAACCGCCCAGCCCACGCCACACAACCCCTGCTACCCGTGTAGCCGCTTGTTGTGTGTAGTGGACTCCTGACATATCCAGCGGAACCCGAAACCCCACCACCCTATGGCGCAAGTCGAGGAATCCGCAGCCCAGACGGTCGTAGAACCGTCTCAGCCTCTGATTCAGACCCTCCACTCGGCTCTGTACCAAAGGTCCACAGTCAGTCCTGTCGACGATGCTGCAGATGGTGAGCTCTGCTTTCATCCCGCTAGCGAGACTGGCAGTCTTACCAAATCAGATAGCCGCCGGAAGCCAGAGAGGATTTCCTCCGATCCATAGCGACACACATCATTGGTGCCGACATGAGCGACCACCTGCAGATGGGTGCACCCTGTACCCTTCATGGCATCCGGAAGGACCCTTTCCACATCTGGAATGACTCCCCCCGGTATGCACACGGAGTGCACATTGGTTTTCTTCCCCTCTCTTGCTGCCATATCCCTAAGGGGCCCCATTACGCGCCTGACGTTGGAGCTCCCAACTACCAGTAAGCCCACCCTCTGCGACCGCCCGGATCTTGCAGACTGAGGGGCAACCTCTGGAACAGGACAAGCAGCCATGTCAGGCCGAAGATCAGTATCAGCCTGAGACAGAGCCTGAAACCGGTTCGTCAGACAAACTGGAGAGGCCTTCCGTTCAGCCCTCCGGAATGTCTTTCGCCCCCCTGTCACACCTTGAGACGACCTCCCACTCTACCACAGGTGAGGGATCAGTGTCAATGTGGGCAGTATCCCGGGCAACCAGACTCGTAGTCCGATCGAGGGATGCGTGGGACGAGCTGGCCGTCCCCGACAAACCCCCATCCGGACCCCCACAGTGATGCCCATTGGCAACAGCCTCAAGCTGTGTGACCGAAGCCAACACTGCCTGAAGCTGGGAGCAAAGGGATGCCAACTCAGCCTGCATCCGAACACAGCAGTTGCAGTCCCTATCCATGCTAAAAACTGTTGTGCAAAGAACGTCTGAACTAATCTACAGAGAGCGCAAACAAATCGACACAAAATTTAAACGGTTATTAAAATACAAGACTGCCTAGTAAATGCAGTAATGCTGCTACTTGCGCACTGCTGACGCACTGCTGACACACTGCTCGGCGGCGGAAGGAGACTACGCGATTTTACACTAAAACGCGATGCTACAACCCTCAAATACTATAATACGCCAGAAATTTATGAATTAAACAATGAAAGTACCAAAAACACGCAAAGAAATTAAGAATTAAACTGTGTAACAAATGAGTGAGCTACGAGTATACGACTTGCTGCTGCAGCTGCTTATCCAACGGCGGCAGGGAGCACACTGACTGACCAATCGACACTGGACGTTCAAAACAAAAACAGAATACAAACGACTACGCGAATTTACACTATTCAGGTACTAAAACGCGATGCTAAAACATGCTGTTATCGTGGCTTTTATACATACACTGCAGGAAAAAATCGTACACCTGGAAATAAGACGTTGATTTAGATCCGGTGACGGCATGTACCACCTGGTGGACAGTGGATGAACTGATAGTGCTTCAAACGCCTTCTGCCATCAGATATAGTGCGCGCAAAATTATGTGTCCGCTAGATGCGCAGTCGGTCGTGGAAGCGTCGGGAGAGCGGCAGTGGTGTGTGATCGCTCAGAGCGCTGTAGGAGACACGTCAAGCACTGGAAGGGCAGTGCCGCTCTGAACTGAAGCCTACGCTCACATTCTTTGTTAGTATTAAGTGGAGCCTCTCCACGCCCACACTAGCATGGTGACCATTCATAAAGTTCTTCTGTCACCTCTGCTTTCGTTAGTATGTAAAAAGAATTTCACTAAAAATGCAGCCATTTATCTTCGCCCGGCCTGTTAACCGTTTGTAACTTTCAGAGAATCGTCTGAAGTGGCGAATTTTGAGTAAAACCTACACCTTTCTCTGGATGCTTTGTCAAAATTTGCTTCTTGTGTGAAAACACAGAGGAGTTAACACTGTCTCATCTCACTAACTTGTACAGACAAAATTGCGAGAAAATTTTGAAACGGTGGTTTATTAAGTTTATTAAGTGAGGAAATGAAGAAAAGTAATGTCAGTACCTTAATAAAAAACACATCCTCGGTACATAAACGTGTAATATCCTCACATATATTTTTCCAAAACACACAGAGTTTCTCGTTTCAGCAGCTATCAATGGCCCTTAAAAATTGCACTCTTTCACCGAAAAAATCTTTAGTTACTGGAATAATGAAGTCTTGCATAATAACGGTAAAATATTCTTTTCTTTGTGTGCTATCATTTGCCAAAATCTCATGTCGATATCTGCAACCGTTTGTGAAGTATGAGGAATGTTGTGGATACTTTCACACTGGCTTCATCGGTGGCGCGGCCGATAAAAAATGAGTGTGCTACATCAGATCAATTTTCTCGAGGTTGGTGACGGATAGATACCTCCAGCCATGTCTGAAGAAAAATTCAAAATGTTAGATAAATTTCATACGCAATGTAATGTGCACCAAACGCTGTATCATAGCGCCCTTAATTTTTCGTTGAATACTTTTCCAAATTCCACGAAGTGTCTTACTTACACGTAAATATCACAATAACTGTGTCAATTAACGAAGTGATGGACACATCGTTAGGAACCTGACATATGAAAGTATAAGTAAAGCAACAATGACATTCTTTTGCCAAGTAGTTTCTGTAAAATCGTCTGAGAGAGACTGCAGATTCTGTCATCGCTGATAGGCCGAAAGATGTAAAACACATATCGGGCTCTCTTTCCGAACGAATGCATCAACTCGTCAAGTGCTTTGGACGAAAACTGATCACTGCGCATCCGCCACCGTACCCTGAGCAAGCTAAAACGTGGTGGCACAGCTACGAGAGCGGTATCTGTGTCTACCCTTTAATAGAGAATACTCACAGTCTGAAGGCTCAGTGTGGTGCAAACGTGTCAAGCAGACAGACAACCATGGCATGTGTGCTTCATCCAGCCAAATCAGCGAGTTTCAAAGGCCTTTCGAGTGGCAAGATGATCCTTTTGCAGAATTGCTACACAAGTTGGACGTGCTTTATCACTTGTGCAGTGATCACGAGAACATTCTCTCATCTGGACGTCCACGCAGCACACGCACCGTCCAGGATCGTCGTATTGTAAGGGCAACAGTGGCAGATCGTACAGCTACCAAAGCTTGTGAGCCAACGCGTGTCTACACGAACTGAGCGAAATGGTTATTAGCAGTGGGACTACGACCATGCGCAAGTTCTAGCCCGCGATCTACTGACACCACAGTATCGACCTGTACGGCTCTGTTGCTGTCAGAGGGTCTCTTGAAAGATGGAATGGTGCGGCATGGTCTACAGTAATGAAAGCAGATTCTGCCTGAGTGCAACTGAAGGTTGTTTGCTCGTACGACTTCGAGGAGATGAGCCTTGTGTCATAAAGCACGTTTGTCCAAGAAAAGCGCACCCCAGGCCACATGGTCTGGGTTGCAATAGCTATAACTCTTGTTCACTTTCATGTTTATAGAAGGAGCGCTGACCAGCCCTTGGTCTGTGCTGAATGTCTCTGGACCATTTCTTTTGCTGTTCGTGGAACGGAAAGGCGATGTGTTGCTCCAGCAGGATAAGCTCCCTCACACACCGTCCACGAAACTTAACGTGCTCTGCGAGACATGCAGCTACTTCCCTGGCCAGCACCATTTCTCGACTTGTTTTCAAGCGAGCACGTGTGGGATATGTTGAGATGAGAAATGACCCGTGCGACTAATCAACCAGCTTTAACAGAACTACGTGAAATGGTCTGGTAGTCGTGGAACAGCGTGTCCGAGAACAGTATTCGCCATCTCCACGATCCTCAGGATGCTAAAGTCAGCGCCTGCATTCCCGTTCGTGGAAACTACACCCAGGTTAATGTGGGTGTTTCAGCAGGAGTCGATGCCTGGTACCTCAGAACCGCTTGTGCTATTGACCTGTAAATGTATTCTCGTCATGTATTCCATATGCACTGTTGCAACAATAATTATTGATTGGAATGGAAACCTCTAAAAGGGGATACAATTTTTTTCCGGCAGCGTATTTCCAATTGGTGGTCTTATTTTTAGGACAAAAAATTTTGGATTTGTTTTGTTCTGTTTCCACTGTAAGTTTTATGTTATGGGGCAAGTTATTTAGTTGCTGATTGATCATTTGTTGTCTCGGTCATCTACTAATATTAGTGTGTCATCAGCATATAGTATCGCTGGAGCTGACATGTGAAAAATGCTATCAAAAATAGCTTTAGAAGAGCATGCAGATAAAAAGTAAATACATAAATAACGTGCTCATATCGTAACAAAAATGCATTGTACATTTGCTGTTCATGGTGCCATATGGACCACATGATATCACCAAAGTCTTAAATATAAGATACCGTAAGTAGATTAACGTAGATGTTGTCAATAACATTATATCTGTTATACCACTTTCTCATGTACACTAGATATTGGCCCAGCGCTGAAACGAGCTCATCGCGTAACTTGTCTCACTACGAGTAAATAAATAAATAGTACAAGAAAAAACTCTTTTACTCAATATAAAATCATTCTTCAAACTCAGGCAAGTTGCGGTCCCAATGCAAAGGAAACTGTTTAGAAGACAGGTTTTTCCCGATTCTCTGTCGTTTCTGCAGTAACTATTTTAGGAGCCTGAACAAGATTTTCATCACGTCAAGAACTATTGTTAGACTTACTCAGTGTCGAAGAAATTCTCTCATGTGGCTGCAGCCATCTGTGCAGAACACATTACCTGAAAAAGAAAAAAAGGAGTTTTATTAGTTAATCGTGGCACGTTAAACGTAATTATATGTTTTTCACTTGGATCGTATCACACTCCATTCCGCTGCCTTTCGTAAGACTTTGCGTACCAGAAAATGATTGCCATTGCATTGGAGACATTGTGAGGATGTTTACATTCACAGAATAGACGCCTTTTAGTAGAATCTGTTAAACATTCAAAGTTTACACTCATCCGAAATGTGTGTATAGTTACCTTAACTAAAACATACAGATGAACTGATAGAAAGAAAGCAAAAATAGCACACACTGCTCGAGTGGTAGATACGATGACAGAAAGTAACATCGACCACTAATAACGAAATAACATGCAGCAATGCAATTTCTGACAATCTCGGTTGTTCTTGGAAGTAAGGTTTCATATGTGATATATATATGGTACAGAGAATGTACTTTCAAACGGGATCATCTGGGTCTATGCAGTTACAGGGGCACATTTTTTTCATGCATTTGGTCCGTGAGAAATGTTATACCAGCTACAATTGAGGAGGTAAGATATTGCCTCCTGACAGTGATCCCAGCATGGCGGCAGTCGTATATACACTGATCAGCCAGAACAGTATGAC
Organism: Schistocerca serialis cubense; assembly: GCF_023864345.2. Lineage (NCBI taxonomy): Eukaryota > Metazoa > Arthropoda > Insecta > Orthoptera > Acrididae > Schistocerca > Schistocerca serialis. The sequence continues at coordinate 487,900,387 of NC_064642.1, read as the reverse complement.
GACCTACCTCATAGACGGTATGTATACCTTTGGCACGGAAAACGGAGGCGGCGCGTCGTGCATGGAAGCAATGAGACCTTGACAAGTCGCTGGAAGCACTTGGCTCCCCATTGGCGCACACAAGATACCTAAGCTCTAACGCTACGTTCGATGACATCGCGGAAGTGTTCGATCGGGTTCAGATATGGCGACCGGGGGGGCTGGCACATCAAGTGTAAAACGCCACTGTGCTCCTCGAACCACTCCATCACACTCCTGGCCTTGTGATCTGGCGCATTGTTTTGTTGAAAACTGACCCTGCTTTCGGAAAACATGATCGCCATGCATGGGTCTGCAAAAAGTGCACAATACTCCTTTGCTGTCATGGTGCCTTGTACGAGCTCCATTGGACCCGTGGGTGCCCACGCGGATGTTGCTCAGAGCACAATGGAGTCGCCGCCGGCTTGCCTCTGTGCCTCAGTACAGGTGTCAAGGGCAAAGGAGCTGTTGCCCTGGAAGACGACGGATTGGCGCCCTCCCTTCGGCAGGATGAAGAAGGTATCGGAATTCATCAGGCCACGCAACCATCTCCCACTGTGCCAACGTCCAGTGCCGATGGTCACATGCCCATTCCAGTAGTAGTTGGCGATGTCGAGGTGGTAATACTGACACATGCATGTGTCTTTGGTCGCGGAGGGGCATCGTTAGGATTGTGTGGTGCCCTGTGTGTTCAGACACATTCCTACTCTGTCCAGCTTTTAAATCTGATATTAGTTGCACCACAGTTGGTCACCCGTCCTGTATTACCATTCGGGTTTTACCCTGGTTCGGCCACGTGCTGAAGACACTAACCACAGCACTTCTTGAACACCCAACGAGTCGTGCATTTTCCGAAATGCTTGTGTCGAGCTTCCTGGCAATCACTATCTGCCCTCGGTCAAATTCAGACATCTTAACCATTCTATACACAGACAGCACGCTCACTGATACTACATGCACTGTGCGTGTGTCTAGCAGTCATTTCTCGTCATTCCTGCTATCACCTGGACGGGTTTACAGCAATAGTACATCGTGATCATAATGTTCTTACTGTTTAGTGTAGCTGTTAAACCACAGCTGCTGTTGCAGTGGTAGGCTGGTGGAACACCAGCAAATATTTGTAACTGTAATAGCGGACTTCATTACTCTGTAATTTATATACTGATTAAACATAAAAGGTAGAATTGGCATTCGTTGCGTAATTCATTCACATATTACATTGTAAATTTCAATTGCAAATATACATTTAAAATACGGTAAGTGTGCACATACTTGCGATGGTAACGAGCTACGCAGGCAGTTATGGCGATGAAAGTAGTTATCAGAAAACAACATAAATCCTCAAGTGAATGAAACGAATCTACTTTAATCTCAGCGCAAGATATTCTTTATGAAATTACTGTCAAGTTCTATTTCCTCCATTACAAAATAAAATAACAGAACAAAACACCCCTCCCAGAAGGAAATACTCTTCTCTTCTATTAGAGTAGCCCCACTTTTGATGACAGTAGAGTCTTAGCACATGAACTAAAATATGGCACTTCTAATGAATCCGCATTGGTATAACACACACATGACTATCATGTAGTGGATCTACAAGCGGAGCTTTAGATGAATGGTGAATGTTCTGTATCGAATTGTCAGGTGACTTACTGAGGTCGAGTGGGATGTCGTCATCAACCACCTTGTTACCCACGGCAGTTGACCATGTCGGCTTCAGTTGCTCCCGGATGAAGGAATTCACACCTCGCTGTTGTCTCGGTGTTACGTGAAAAAGCTTGGTTCTACTCGATTTCGCCGATGGAATGTACATTGGGAGCTGTCAATCTGAGTGACGTACCATGCGCTGATAGTGTGCGTCATGCACATTTTTGCCATCGATAGTCACGCCATTGGGCAACATAGGGCCTCACTCCGTCCCAGTCACGTCACACCCCCAACCAAAATATGGAAACGTCTTTGATTCAAATACTCATAACTGTTATTGTCAGTGTCCATTACACAGATAAGCACGTTTCCAGCAACCCTCAGTACGCCATTTAGAATCGAAATTAGCCATTAATGTTACTAAAATTTGGCTATGTGACTATGTAATCTCTTATAACTACAATCGTTGCAATCCCAGGTTGAACGTGATGTTTGGTATCGATTCCAATTTCCATTCACTGTCAAGTAATAATTTCCCTAGCTTTCGGGAAAGGACCTTAGCAACGCCCTGGAGTTCGCATTTAGAATAAATGGGTTCTCGCCAGTTTGTATGTCAAAGGGAAAATGTTCATTTCCTGCCACTCTTCAACAGGAGCAGATACCTCTGATGAATTATTTTGCCATCTCTTGCGCTGGACAGCCTGTGCAACCTTAAAACATCATACTTTTCCCTCGGAATCGAGAGAAGAATTCTTTCGAGACGAAAAGAATTTCAATTTGCTCATTATTATGGATGTCGTGTGAACTGTACTGAAGGACAAATTTCAGATTTCAATACAGCCTCTGTACACAGGAAAAGGCTCTCAGATGACCAAACATTTCAGAACTCAAAGCAGGAAAGGCTTTTTCAGAAAGAAAGTTCCAACACTTCCTTTACCTCATTATAACGTCCGTTTATGTATTATTAAGGAAGGAATATTAGACTTTAACATCCAGTTGCCAATGTCGTCATTACAAACGGAGCACAGTCTTAGAATGGAAAAGGACGAGTGTCGTTCAAAACGAATCAATCTAGCATTAACCTTAAGCGATTTAGAGGAATCAGGATATTGCTGTTGTGACAAGTGGTTGTTGTTGTGGCCTTCAGTCCAGAGACTGGTTTGATGCAGCTCTCCATGCTACTCTATCCTGTGCAACATTCATCATCTGCCAGTACCTACTGCAACCTACATCCTTCTGAATCTGTTTAGTGTATTCATCTCTCGGTCTCCCTCTAGGATTTTTACCCTCCACGCTGCCCTCCAATACTAAATTGGTGATCCCTTGATACCTCGTAATATGCCCTACCAACCGATCCCTTCTTCTAGTCAAGTTGTGCCACAAATATCTCTTCTCTCTAATTCTTTTCAATACCTCCTCATTAGTTATGTGATCTACCCATCGAATATTCAACAGTCTTCTGTAGCACAACATTTCAAAAGCTTCTATTCTCTTCTTGTCTAAACTATTTATCGTCCACGTTTCACTTCCATGCATGGCTACTTTCCACACAAATACTATCACAAACGACTTCCTGACACTTAAATCTATACTCGATGTTAACAAATTTCTGTTCTTCAGAAACGCTTTCCTTGCCATTATCAGTCTACATTTTATATCCTCTCTACTTCGACCCTCATCAGTTATTTTGCTCCCCAAATAGCAAAACTCGTTTCCTACTTTAAGCATCTATTTCCGGCAGCATCACCCGACTTAATTCGACGACATTCCATTATCTTCGTTTTGCTTTTGTTGATGTTCATCTTATATCCTCCTTTCAAGACACTGTCCATTCCGTTCAACTGCTCTTCCAAGTCTTTTGCTGTCTCTGACAGAATTACAATGTCATCGGCGAACCTCAAAGTTTTTATTTCTCCTCCGTGGATTTTAATTGTGACAAGTATGATGTGAACTTGGTAATCGGAAACTCAAGTGGCGAGTGCTAAATGAACGGTACGTACCTTTGCTTCAACAGAATCACGTGAAACCGATAAAAAAATGAAGTGGTGGTATACCACATATGGTAGCTCCCGGGCCTGCTGCCTTGGCTGTTTCTTCAGATAAATAATATCTTACCTGAAAGATCTTCCTTTTAGCTTGACATGACAACAAAGGAGAATGGAATCTACAGGAGGTATTTCAGCCAGAAAGTGTTGCATAATGAGGCAGAGAGGGAAGGCCACAGACAAGTGACAGAGACGCGGAAAGTCAATAATTTCCCTTTATATAAAAAACAAAACTGCAAAATAAATGCGGAGCTCCTTTAAAAAGTGGAATAAGGCGAATCCCCTACGCCCGACTGTCTGTAGTAATCTTCTGTTCTCCTCTGGATTATGAACTTGTAAAAGAATAAAAAAAAAGGACGAATAAAAGGTTCGTGCAGTCCCTAGGGAGTTGTTATTGGCAAACCGCGAGGGAAAGAGCTCTGAGAGAAAGAGAGGAACATTGGTGGACCACGGGAGTGAACGAGATTCGAATGCGAATGGCAATATATGTCGTAACTGTTACCAAAGTAGCATGAGAGTGTTGTGTAGTCGTCTTGCAGAGCACATTCCATGCACGCCGAATATCTGCTACCATAGTATCCGTATCCGTCCTCTTGCGACGCTACGGGATTTCTACTGGCGTTACTCCATGCAACCTAGCTCCAGTGCGATAGAGGTCGGAACGTGCTGCTAAATAATATGGCGGTAGACTTCTAAGGAGGCGGCAGTCTTCCGCACCAGTCTTCACAAACAATTCAAAACAAAACCGACGAGACGAGAGACTGCACAACAGTGGGTTTTAAGAGCGTGTCTTCATTGGTTCCACCAGTGAGACAATGCGCACTGCCAACACTACATAAAGGGGCTGCGCCGACCTCTCCTACTGCCGTTTTGCCATGGAGTTGGGGTGATTTCCCGGCTCTTAGCTTAGCTATACTAAAGTGACGCCAGTCGAAGGCAATGCGTGAAAAGGATTTCCTCAGTGCCAGCGTGGCCACGAAGCAAATTACAAACCAACACCTTTTTTCTCTTTAACGGTCCACTTTGTAATGCGATTTATTCGTATTATGCATGGAATGACTAATTCTGAGTCATAGCTCAGCAACAAATTAGTGGGTGAAGAATCCCGAGCGAAATTTCTCTTACAGTGGAAATTTGCATGTTAAGTTCTCGAATTCATTTAAAATGGGCACAATCTGCCCATAACGGCGATCTTTTATAGCAGCTGAACAACGCGGTAGTCTTTATTCGTGTAGGCTGGACGAAAGTTTCGCTAAGACATCACTTCGTGTGTGGCAAACATCGAGCAGAAGTTTCACGTTTATACTTTATCATGATGGTAGGATGGGAATTTGAAATGGCGTCCGCCCAAATTTGAGTCCAGTTTCTTATCAGTCAACAACCTCTATCGATTTTACCTACGTTTAGTTCCCATACAATTTAATACTCATCCCATTTTTCCAAGGAATTGGAATTCTAACATTGCTGATCCCTATATCCATTTGAAAGTCATTGCTACGAAATCTAACGACAATTAATTGCATTTCTTCAGCTAGTCATATAGCTTTGTAAAGACGTAGTTAAATAGTACGAGAAACAGCAATGTTGAAAAACAGTTCGAAACTGGATGATGTGATGAGCAAATATTTTAATACTCGTCTTACTTCGTGAATCTATTTGTGGCCCCAAACTTCATCTTCTCTGGTGGCTGATGTGAAGACTCAGGTTTGTAGAACATTAATTAAGATACTTATTCACATTTTCTACACATTTTCTTTTATCTTTTGTCCAGGCACGGCAAAGCAATGAATTTATGCACCATTTTTCTGCATATCGCTAAAGAGTGTCTTCTTTCGAGCATATATAAATTTCATACCGATCACTGTCATCGAACATAAAACTCGTAAAACACACCAAGTGTATTTTAAATACAAATTAAAGTTTCCAACATAATAAGTCGTACTTGGCGCACTTTCTGTATCCATCACAAAGGCTGAACTTACAGCTCCGCGTCCATACCAACGCGGTACCTCTGCAGTCAGTAATGACTATGAGAAGTGATGCATTACAGCATGAAGTTCTGGATTGTTCTAGAGCCGACAGTTGATCAAATTAGCTCTTATAAGAAGTTTTCTGCCTACATGAGTGAACAATTACAAATAAAACACGACTGTTGAGCATAGTAAAATGTATACAATTAAAAATAATTATGTATTATCCCACACAATTTTGGAAAAGAGTTTTGTAAATTTGCTGCTTGGTCCTCATAGTGAACATTTTATATGTTTTTTATATCACTGTTTTCTACGAAAAAGTTTGCTTTGAAAAAATTATAACATTTCTTGATTTAACGGATAATAAAATGATAAGTTTCGTTCCAATAATATTGTACAGGACGAGATTTATGCCCTTTATAGCAAAATAAAACAAATCGAGCCTGTAAGATAGTTAACTTCTTTCAAAATAAAAAATAAAAGTAATGTTGCAAAGTATGAAAGAAAATCTTGGAGAAGTGTGAAATTCAAATAAATATTTCCATACAATACACTGATGCGTAAGCTCGCCTTTTGTACTTCAGACTTGAAACTTTAAATAAATCGTAGCTGAAAAACGAATGGGATCACAAATTTCCTCATACAGGCTTAGCATCGTAATCTACTACCGATTAAAGGTGTCCTCCATTGTGATTCTTTATGATATGCGATGCATATTACTAGCATAAAGTATTAAAAATAGGGTTACTCAGTATTTTGGCATCAGCGTCAAGAGGGCCATCGCATCCAGTCAACAGGCACGTGGGCTGGCTGTCAGAGTTATTGTATAGCTAGGTACAACAACAATCCTGTCTCAGCACTCTACAATGTGGTGTACTGCCGTTTGCAGTCAACCAGACGGCTAGTTATTTGCTGTGACATCAAGTAGCATTTCCACAGCCAGCTTCATGATGGGAATCTTACTCCTGTCGTAACACCCTCCGCCCGAGTCAGTATGCAATGAGGTGACAAAAATTGTGGGATAACAATATCCACATAGACAGATGGCGGGACTCTTGCGTGCACAAGATAAAAAAAGGCAATGCATTGGCAGAGCCGTCATTTGTAATAGTGTGATTCGCGTGAAAATGCTTACGACGTGGTTATTATTTACAGATTTTGAATGCTTACTGGTAGATGAGGTATGGGACATTTAATTCTATATTCCGAGATTAACAATGTCAATAGTGTGCCGAGAATATCAGACTACAGGCATTACCCCTCACGACGGACAAGCTAGTGGCCGACGGCCTTCACTTAACAATCGTGAGCAGTGGCGTTTGTGTAGAGTTGTCAGTGGTAACAGACAAGTAACATTGCATGAAATAACTGAGGAAGCCAATTTAGGATATACGACTAACGTTTCCATTAGGAGACTGAATCACATTTTTGTATACTAAGTCGACACAACCACCGTCATCGAAATGAACGGCGCCTCGAAAAGTGCAGCGCACCACGGACACAGGCAGGTGGGAGCAGTATTATCCTATGGGAGACATTCTAATCCGCTTGCATGGGACATATGCTAGAAATCGAAGACATACTGACAGCTGCGAACCACCTGCATCCCGTCACGCTTGATGTCTTTTACGACGGCGACGCCACAAAAAAATGGCGTTAAGCATTATGGGACTTAACAACTGAGGTCATCAGTCCCCTAGACTTAGAACTACTTCAACCGAACTAAACTAAGGACATCACACACATCCATGCCCGAGGCAGGATTCGAACCTGCGACCGTAGCAGCAGCGCAGTTCCGGACTGAAGCGCCTAGAACCGCTCGGCCACTTCAGCCGGTGGCGATGTCATCTTTCGGCAATATTATAGTCTGTATCTCGGAGCCAGAACAGTGCTACAGTGACTTAAGGAGCATTATACTGAACTCACATTGATGTGTCTGGAACCAAATCCGTCTCACGTAAATCCTACGGAACCTATTTGGGTCTCTATCGGGCGGCACCAACGCGTACGCAAATAATCGGCCCGTTATTTACACCAATTACATGACTTGTGCGTGGACATCTAATGCAACGTACCTCCTCAAACTTACAAACAAGCTGTCGAATCTCTGATATACAGAATCAGCCATGTTTTTCGTTTCAAAGGCGGATAAACAGGCTATTAAGCATGTAGTTATAAAGTTTTGCTCATCAACGTATAATTGTTTGGGAGCACTTTTTTGTCTGTAACACACTGAGTATTATCAATATTTTTCATGAATTCTATAAATATATAAGTTTCATTGTACTTTTTTTAGGGTTTTATTACCTTCTCTACACTGTTTACTTACAGAAACATTAACAGACGTACACTATGTGATCAAAAGTATCCGGGCACCCACAAAATCATAAGTTTTTCATATTAGGTGCATTGTGCTGCCACCTACTGCCACATCTTCCGTATCAGCGACCTCAGTAGTCATTAGACATGTGACAGAGGAGAACAGGGCGCACCGCGGAACTCACGGACTTCGAACGTGGTCAGGTGATTGGGTGTCACTTGTGTCATACGTCTGTAGGCGAGATTTTCACAGTCCTAAACATCCCTAGGTCCACTATTTCCGATGTGATGGTGAAGTGGAGAGGTGCAGGGTCAAGTACAGCACAAACGCGTACAGGCTGACCTCGTCTGTTGAGAGACAGAGACCGCCGATACCTGAGGAGGTTCGTAATTTGTAATAGGCAAACATCTATCCAGACCATCAAACAGAATTACGAACTGCATCAGGATCCACTGCAAGTACTATGAAAGTTGGGTGGGAGGCGAGAAACCTTCGTGATGGTCGTCGATGATGATGATGATGATGATTGTGATGATGATGGTTTGGTTTGTAGGGCGCTAAACTGCTCGTATCAGCGCCCTTTTCTTCGGTCTTGCCACTTCCATGAATGATGATGAAATGATGATGAGCGTTTGGCGTCATTGGCCGGGAGGCCCCTTCGCGGGGCAGGTCCGGCCGCCATATCGCAGGTCTTATTACATTCGGCGCCACATTGGGCGACCTGCACGCCGGATGGGGATGAAATGATGATGAACACAACACAACACCCAGTCCCTGAGCGGAGAAAATCTCCGACCCAGCCGGGAATCGAACCCGGGCCCAGAGGACGGCAATCCGTCACGCTGACCACTCAGCTACTGGGGCGGACATGAAATGATGAGGCCAACACAAACACCTAGTCATCTCGAGGAAGGTGAAAATCTCTGATCCCTCCTGGAATCAAACCCGGGACTCCGTGCTCGGGAAGCGAGAACGCGACCGTGAGACCACGAGGTGCAGACTTCGTGGTCGATCTGCCGCTCATAAGCCATACATCACGTCGGTAAATGCCAAACGACGCCTCGCTCGGTGTAAGGAGCGTAAACATCGGACGATTGAACAGTGGAAAACGTTCTGTGGAGTGATGAATCACGGTAAACAATGTGGCGATCCGATGGCAGTGTGTGGGTATGGCGAATGACCGGCGAACTTCATCTGCCACCGTGTGTAGCGTCAACAGTAAAATTTGGTGGTGTTACGATGTGGTCGTGTTTTTCATGGAGGTGGCTTGCTCCCACTGTAGTTTTGCGTGACACTATACAACACACGTCTACAAAGTCCTGACCTGAAACCTATAGAACAACTTTGGGGTAATTTTTGGAATGCTGACTTCGTGCCAGGCCTCAGAGCAACACTCCACAAAGAATGGGCTGCCATTCCCCAAGAAACCTTCCAGCACATGACTGAACGTATGTCTGCGAGAGTGGAAGCTGTCATCAAGACTAAGTGTTGGCCAACACCATATCGAATTCCAGCATTACCGATGGAGGTACGCATACTTTTGGTCACATAGTTTAAGTTCTTTTAAGGCAATTTAATTGATATCCCTCATATTAAACATCATTTACCTTCAACAAAGGATTTAGTTGTTGACTATAAAGCAGAAGAATCAAGTTCTTTAGCGTTTTCGAGTGTGTTACTGAAGCCACCTCTCCATCATGCAAAAAAATATCGGAAACGATTCTACGATCTAAAATACTGTGCAGTTACCTATTAAGGCTGAATCATCATCATCATCATCATTTAAGACTGATTATGCCTTTCAGCGTTCAGTCTGGAGCATAGTCCCCCTTACAAAATTCGTCGATGATCCCCAATTCAGTGCTAACATTGGTGTCTCTTCTGATGTTAAGCCTATTACTTCAAAATCATTCTTCACCGAATCCAGGTACCTTTTCCTTGGTCTGCCCCGACTCCTCCTACCCTCTACTGCTGAACCCATGAGTCTCTTGGGTAACTTTGCTTCTCCCATGCGTGTAACATGACCCCACCATCGAAGCTTGTTCGACCTGACTGCTGCATCTATAGAGTTCATTCCCAGTTTTTCTTTGATTTCCTCATTGTGGACACTCTCCTGCCATTGTTCCCATCTAATACTACCTGCAATCATCCTAGCTACTTTTATATCCGTAACCTCAACCTTGTTGATAAGGTAACCTGAATCCACCCAGCTTTCGCTCCCATACAACAAAGTTGGCCGAAAGATTGAACGGTGACAGTTAACTTAGTCTTGGTACTGACTTCCTTCTTGCAGAAGGGAGTAGATGGTAGCTGAGCGCTCACTGCAGTAGCTTTGCTACACCTCGCTTCCAGTTCTTTCACTATGTTGCCATCCTGTGAGAATATGCATCCTAAGTACTTGAAACCGTCCACCTGTGCTACCTTTGTTCCTCCTATTTGGCACTCAATCCGTTTATATCTCTTCCCACTGACATTACTTTCGGTTTGGAGATGATAATCTTCATATCATAGTCCTTACATTTCTGATCTAGTTCTGAAATACTACTTTGCAAACTTTCAATCGAATCTACCATCACAACTAAGTCATCCGCATCTGCGAGACTGCTTATTTTGTGTTCATCTATCTTAATCTCACCCAGCCAGTCTATTGTTTTCAACATATGATCCATAAATAATACGAACAACAGTGGAGACAAGTTGCAGCCTTGTCTTACCCCTGAAACTACTTTGAACCGTGAACTCAATTTTCCGTCAACTCTAACGGCTGCCTGACTATCTATATAAAGACCTTTAATTGCTTGTAAAAGTTTGCCTCCTATTCCATAATCTCGTAGAATAGACAATAACTTCCTCCTGGGAACCTGGTCATATGCCTTTTCTATATTGATAAAGCATAGATACAATTCCCTGTTCCACTCGTAACACTTCTCCATTATTTGCCGTAAGCTAAGGATCTGGTCCTGACAACCTCTAAGAGGCCTAAACCCACATTGATATTCATGCAATTTGTCCTCAACTAATACTCGCACTTTCCTTTCAACAATACCTGAGAAGATTTTACCCATAACGCTGAATAAAACAGGATATTAATAGAAACTTACTAATACAAAGAAACGTTGCTTTTTTGCGACATGTACAAAATTTCATCAGGCTTGAATAAAATAAAACACACACACACACACACACACACACACACACACACACACACACACACACACACTCTACTGAATACGGACAACGTACGTTTCGTACCGCTTCCTTGTATTTTTCAAGGGTCTGGGTGTTCGGTTTCGTGTGCGTGTAGCTCTCTGCCATGATTCACGCCTTTTGTGTCACATTTTCGTAAAATAAAAACACGTTTACCGTGGTCAAAAAATTCGGGGGAGTGTTCTTTGTAAGGTGTACAAAATTTCATCAAATTAGAATTATTAAAGGCTAAAGAACATAATGAGGCTAATCTGAGGCGTTAATTTATATTATTAACTTCAGGTTACTTTGTTGAATATTATGAAGAATGTTCGATAGAATCATTCAGTAATCTCCACAGAATTCTCGTGTTCTGCAGTAGGCAGTTTAAGGATCGCTGCTATAGAACATTTGACTTCTCACAGAATATCCCTGCATCCTCTGCCTTGGAGGGAAACAAGTAACAGTAAAAGAGTAATGAGCAGCACATCATTTTCTGCTAGTTACATAGACTCTCGAAACCAGTGTCACTACAGCTTCTCTATGTGGCCATTGCGTAGTATTTGTGAAGTTGACTTGACTTCATCTCAGAGAACTCAGGGAGTGTTTCGAGGACTGAACTTGGATCAGCTGTGTGGCCATCTAACTTGCTGATAACACAACCATGCAGGCCGACATTAATATCGGTGTGGCAGTGGAACTCTGAGACCATAAAACCTGTTGTCTGTAGTGACTGGTTGAAACGAGTACAGGCAGAGAACGTTTGTTACATATCAAAGAAATCATCGTTCTCTCTTTTTCTTTCATAATTCTCTTCATTATTGCTAGTCTGGTATTATTTCCAATGTGTATCTCTACTGTACAGCGGAAGCGAAAAGTATGTATGTGAAGTAACCACAGATTTATATAAATCTGCGGAGACCGTGGACATTATAATAGCGGCTTTTTTTATTCTGACCATTATTTTCGATATTTCGGGATTAATAGTATAAACTATTTATTCGTTTTCCTCTTTTAGGCACACGAAATAACAATGTACCTTGATGATGAGACTTTTGGTGAGGGATATAATGGCATTAGCTGTGTCTATGCGTTCCGGGAACAGCGCGAGAACGAAAGAACAGGATGTACTGCGGAAGTCGAATCCAGAGGGACGCGGAAGTTGGCACTAGAAGTGAACTTGGAGCCGGCCGGGCCGTACCCCCAAGGCCTGGACAAGTTCTCTCCTGTGAGCAGAGAATGCTTTGTCTTCGTAGATGGTAGGGCCACTCGTATAGCTGAGACTGGAAAACGGAAACCGAATCGTATGCTGTTTTAACCTTCTGAAAAGTCGTAAGTAACGTACAAGTAACGGAATCAGTAAAATAAATCACATACCTTCAAATATACAGTGAGTGGACACCTATACGTCTTCCATTAACTGCTCCAAGTCAAGTTTCGCGAAGCGCACTGTGTCAAGTTATTCCCTTAAGGTAACTTTGTGTCTCGGCTCGGAAAGCCTCGCTTCTGAAGGAAATTTAATTGAACTTGGAGTATCTCTTTCTTGCCGGACGGGGAGGTGACATTGAAGATACAAGTAAATGTCAGATAGGCTAATATTTTCACCAAGAGTCTAGTAAATGAAATAAATTTCTGGAGGATTAGGTGACGAAATAACACAATATGACATGAAAACTTTCGAAATTTCTCCACGACATGCATAGTCCGCAGCAATCCAGAAGCATGCAACAAGAATTATTTGTGTTTGGAACTCAAGAACGTCACGCAGAGACATGTGTAAAAGAACAGATACCATCTCCATATAGATAAGGCATACTGGCCAATGATCTTCTTCAGTGCTGATGCACTCACATTGCTCAAACACTTACGGGAATCGATTGATTGACTACAGCCAGTAATGAGTAAAGTGGGCAGGGGCATTGCAAATGATGTGTGTGGACAGTAAGTTGGATGTGTGGATCTCACGGGGAGCGTACCAGATATAAGTCCCTGCAGTCGCACCATCCGCTGTTGCCTCGATGGCTCAGTCGGATAGAACGTCTGCTATGTAAGCAGGAAATCCCAGGTTCGAGTCCCGGTCGTGGCACACATTTTCAACTGCTCTCGTTGATATTTATGAGCGCCTTTAAGCAGCTAATGGTCTGAATTCATTGTAATTTCATTCTTCGAGAGCTACAAGATCACAAGTTCGAAAGAACAGATACCATTTTCATATAAATATATCTTTAGTATTAGTATGTGTGAAAGTACGTCTCTTCTGTTCCTCATTATTGGCTATGCTCGCAGTGAGTTCTTTTTATGAAATTGGAGAAAATTATGAACTTTGTATTCAACAAATATGCCATAAACAATTTTTTACTATAAATCCACAGTCAGAAACATACAGTGAAGACTTTCACGAACGGTTGTCTCAGTTGCTGCTGAATCTTCTGGGTTGTATGAACCGTAGTCCACGTAAAGTTTTCCTTACTGACGTTTCTTGCACGAAACGACAGGCATGAAATAGTTCCATGGAGCGGTATTAGGCGCTTCAGTTCGGAACTGCGCGACCGCTACGGCCGCAGGTTCGAATCCTGCCTCGGGCAAGGATGTGTGTGACGTCCTTAGGTTAGTTAGGTTTAAGTGGTTCTAAGTTATAGGAGCCTGATGACCTCAGTTGTTAAGTCCTCTTGTGCTCAGAGCCATTTGAACCATTTGAGTACAACCATTCGCTGAGGTGACGAAAGCCATGGGATTGCCCATAACAACGTATCTGACATGCTTTTGTCTTTTGTCCGTCGGAGCGCAGCAACTTAACGTGGCATTGATTCAACAAGTCGTAGGAAGTAACTGCATAAATATTGATATAAGTTGCATCTGTAGCCGTCCGTAATTACGAAAGTGTTTACAGTACACGATTTTGTGCACGAAATTACCTCTGGATTACGTCTCATAAATGTTAAATGGGATTCGTGTCGAGTGATATGCGTGGCAAAATCATTTTCTCGAACTGTCCAGAATGTTTTTCAAACCAGTCGCGAACACTTGTGGTCAGGTGACGTGGCGTATTGTCACCCATAAAAATTACACCCTTGAATGGCAGCAAATGGTATCCATGTAGGAGAAAGTAGACTTTTGCAGTCAATGATCAGTTCAGTTGGGCCAGAGGGCCCAGTCTACGTCAAGTACACACCACCCACACCATAATGGAGCCAACGGAAGCTTGCAGCGTCCCTTGTTGACAACTTGAAACCACGGCTCCGCGGGATCTGCGTCACGCTCGAATCCAACCATCAGTTCTTAGACGCTTAAATCGGAACTCATCTGACCAGGCAATGGTTTTACAGTCGTCTACGGTCCGATCGATATGGACACGAGCCCAGGAGGCGTGCGGCAGGTGGCGTCGTGCTGTTAGCAAAGGCACTCACGTCGGTCATCTGCTGCCATAACCAATTAACCCCAAATTTGGCCCCACCGTCCTAATGGATACGCTCGTCGTACCTGCCACATCGATTTCTGCGATTGTTTCACATATTGTAGCTTGTCTGATAGCACTGACAACTCTACACAAATGCTGCGGCTGTCGGTCGTTAGTGAAGGCCGTCGGCCTCTGCGTTGTCCATGGTAAGAGGTAGCGCCTGAAATTTTGTGTTCTCTTCTCGGTACGCTAGCCTGGGTGGCCGAGCGGTTCTAGGCGCCTCAGCATGAATGTGTGTGCTGTCCTTAGGTTAATTAGGTTTAAGTAGTTCTAAGTTCTAGGGGACTGATGACCTCAGATGTTAAGTCCCACAGTGCTCAGAGCCATTTCAACCATTTGTTCTCGGCACACTCTTGGTACTGTGGATCGCGGAATATTGAAGCGCCGAAAGTATTCTGTGAAGGGCTGTGCCATGCGTCTAGCTCAAACTTCCACTTTGCATTCAGTGGATGTTAATTCCCGCCTTGTAGCCATAATCAGGGCGGCAACCCCTTCTCATGAATCGGCTTAGTAAAAATTACAGCTCTGCCTATATACTGACATTTTATGCCTCGTGTACGCGAAACTAACACCAATTTTGTATGAGCATAACGTTATCAGAAGACTTTTGTCACCTCAGTGCACAACCCGGAAGACTAATCTTCAAAAGCCATCACAATATTTCATTGTCTTTCCACCTCTTGTCGAGTACTAACATTAATATTCAAAGACAAATTTATTATAGAAAACATGGCATGTATTGAATGTGAGGCCCAGATCTTTCAGGACGGGGCAACTTCTGCAGTGTTTAGTTATGTTTTCGTAGGAATGTGGGGGTATTCCTCGGTCAGGTTACGGCCTCATGTTCGATGTATTTGCAGGCACTTCTTAAGATCTGAGCTGTGGAGACTGCTACATATGGTACCACCGCCCTGCCTCGGCTTCGCACGTGTGACTCTAAATATCTACGGCAAATCGATTTGTTAGGCGTAACTATAATAAATTGTATTTCATAAACCTTCCCCGTGAATAAGTTTCTCTATCAGCGAAAACCGTACGAATATCTGCTGAGACAAATGCTCAGAGACAGAAAAACGTGACGTGGAACTTCGATTTATAACGTGTATAGATTACGCGACCCACCTACCTGTCATGTAGAATTGCCACTCTGGTCATCTGCACATTCACCGATGTCGTGTATGTATATGGAGTCACGATGACTTCCGACTAGGTGTCGTAGGTGCTCAACTTTTTTATGTTTCACTAAGGATGAAAAACATTGTGTCAGAAACTAAAAATGGAAGAATTTCGCACATAAAAGTATTTCAGAGTACGCCAAATTGCTAATTTTCAGCATGTCATAGCTGCAATTTCGAAGTTTGTCGGGAAAGGTCCATCTTCGCTTACTCGGAAACCATTTTGCAAAGCTGGCGCACCATAATTTTCTAATACAGAGACTCAGTAATGCGATGAAATCTGAGCGAAACCTATACTGCAGCGGTCGTTCTCCTCTTCTTACAAAGAAACGTCGACATCTGAATTGTAATCCTTGTCACGCGTCTGTCTTCTAACTCTTTACACTTTACTTACTATCAGGCGACAGCACCCTGACCGTGAAGTTAAATATCTTCTCTATCAGTAACTATACATTTTATTGTAATAAAATTTTCCGGCTTTTCCTAATTTGTCAAGTCGAACAAAATTATAAAAATTTACCGATAACTTTCTTTAAAAGTGTTGGTGTAAGTTTCCTCCCGTACGGGTCTCGCAGGCCCATGAATTTAGAAGCAATTTTTCAACAACCAGATGTCAGTCTGCGCAGCGTCTGTTACGTCATTTGCCCTTGTTGACTCTCACTGTTACTCTTTCAGTGTTCAAGAGTACTCCTTGTGATAAGCATGTTTTCGTGCATTATTTCATAACAGTCGTGCGTTCTATAAACTGAAAATGTTGTGGAGAAGACTAGCAGATGAAGAATAAGGGAATATGTGGAGCAGTCTTCTGATTTTGAAAACCCATCTAGTTAATGTGAATCTTCCAGTGATGACAATCAAGTAGATGTCGCTGAAATCTCAGAACTATACGAAGATGGTGATCATGAAGGATCACTTCACGAGGATGGAGAAGAACAAGTTAATGCCAGATGTCAATTTAAATATCTTTCAGCTGTCTAGTTTCCAAGCTTATTTTATTTGGCTACCAGTTTCGGCGATTTACTACGCCATCTTCAAGCCCCTGACCGACGTGTAGGAAGATTCCACCTCGGTTCTGATCAAAACAAGGGCCAGCAATACTGCTATTAGTAAATTTCCGTTCACCAGGAATATTAGTATTCCTGGCTCCTGTTTGGATCGGCACGAAGGTAAAATCTTCCTACACGTCGGTCACGGGCCTGAAGAAGGCGTAAAAAATTGCCCAAACTGGTTGCCAAATGAGATAAGTTTGGAAACTAGACGGCTTAAGGGTGTTTAATTTGACATCCTGTATCCTGTATTGAACAGACGAGTGCCGCAGCCATCTCTGAAAAGATGGACATACATAGAATTTAGTGCCAAATCCGTTGCGTGTGACTTATTGTTTTTTCGTAATGAGAATCAAATATGGGCTACAGCTACTCAAGCTGGAATTTCTGGCAGGTCGAGAAAAAGGATGTATAGAAAGAAGACCAGAAACCTACGAGTTATTTGATTAGGAACTGGGATAATAAAGAATCTTGCATACCCCTCTTTGACAAAAGTGTATGCAGGCCAAAAAGAAAGGTCGAATCGTTTATGAGGACTGGGTGGATATAGATATGCAAGAAATGAAAAAGTTTCTTGGTGTTATGATCTGACTGGAGTATACAATTCAAGGAATAAAGATATGTCTAATTTGGAGTGTTCAAAATGGCCGACCACTGTTCAATGAAATTATGTTTCACAATTGCTTCCATGCCATTCCGAGGGTGTTGTGCTTTGACAGTGCAGCAACCCGACGTGAACGTAGGTCAAGTAACAAACTCAAACAACCAGATAAATTTTTAAGGCGTGGGAAATTACCCTTAGAGATATCTACATCTCAGGATTCTGCATCACCGTGGATAAACAGTTGATCATATTTCGACATCACTGATCATTTAGACAATACATCTCATCAAAACCTGGTAGATACGGAATAAAGTTCTGGGCAATTTGCTACAGCGCAACAAACTACTGCTGGGAGATGAAAGTGTATTTGGGAAGGAGGAAGACTCAAGAGCCGTACGTCTTGGAGAGAATGGTGTGAAAAGCCTGATGATTGAACTTGAGAAGTCTGGACATAGTATCATCTATAACAATTCTTTTTATTTCTCTCGATTTGGCTCATTATTTTCTGTCAAAATATGTGACATTAGATGGTACAATCAAAAAAATAAATAAAAGCGAACTGCCTGCCTATTTTTAACAAGTAAAGAATGTGAAATAGAGTCTACATTAATTGGTTTTCAACCAGTTGTAATGGCAGCCTCTTATGTTCCTAAAAAAAAGCTGTTACCGTCCGTAGCTCTCCTCATGATGAACCAACGGTGTCACCATCACAAGGAAAAAACGCTTGAAACTGTAATGACATACAGTGCTACTAGAGGCGGGTTGATACCAAGGCCCAGAAAATATGATGCTACAGTGTGAAGAGAGAAACAAGGTGCTGGCCATTGGTAGTTTTCATCGACGTTGTCGATTAAGTGTAATGAATGCATACATAATTTGAATGATGTTGGCTACAAATAAAAAAAATGAGACGTCAGATTTTCATCGTCAATTTGGGAAAGCAACTAGCAGTGATAAAAAAGACATTGAATTCATTTGTAGCACCGGTTCCACGAAGGGCAGTGAAACCACCAGCTCAGAAAAGGAGAAGATGTGCATATGGCGTAGAGAAGAAAGATAGATAAAGCCAAATTACATGTTATAAGTGCACCAAACCCATATGCTCGGAACTTTCTGCTATTG
Organism: Schistocerca serialis cubense; assembly: GCF_023864345.2. NCBI lineage: Eukaryota > Metazoa > Arthropoda > Insecta > Orthoptera > Acrididae > Schistocerca > Schistocerca serialis. Next base: position 487,881,794 of record NC_064642.1, on the reverse strand, counting down.
TCTGTAGACCCTCTTCAAATTTACAATAATAATAAAAGCCAGCAGTAAAAGCATAAAAACTGTGTTTCCTATAGTGTAAATTTTAAAGAAATAAAATTATTTTAAAATTATTTATTCCTCAAAAGTCGTTCGCGTAATAAGTAGTCATAAAGTGTCAGTTTATGTCAATGTAAACAGCACGGGCCTGAGAGTATCGACTGGTAGGTACCACTATACAGATTTTCTGGTAAGCAGAGGTTTAAGGCAGGCCTCTTAATGATGTACAGGGTGTCACAGGGGGAATGGTCAAATTCATGGATACGACAGGAACGATCGTTCGAAATAAAAATGTCTAATAAACACGGGTTCTTAAATGCGTACCTTAAGAGCTACGAACTCTTGTTCATTTTAAGAGCAGTGAAAAGAAATTCTACTAAACTAGTACTTTACTAGGCAGTTTCTACCGTTTTGCTCCAGACTACCTTCTCCCAAAATACTGAAAGCAAAGAGGTCACATTGGAAGAAATTTGTCTCACAGTAGCGAAAATGAAGCGCTCGTAGCTCTTACTCCGTTGAGTCCTGGTTTCCGCCTCCAACGGCAATTTTATTCGTTTTCTATTGAAGCACCAGCGCCTTTAGGATAAAAGCACCGACGCTACACAAGTCAGACACATCTAGTGGAGCAATGAGTTACTTCCACAAATGTAGTGTACTGTGACAGATACTTAGTTCGAAGCAACAGTCGGCATGGGGACTGTGCTACTTCATCGTATGAGACTTTGACTTGTTATTTTTTTTTTCTCATGGGAACCATATTGGCATCACTGACAGTGAAAGTAAGTTACCTAAAGTTCATGTAATGTAAACTATGGTTTGCACTAATGAAGGGGAATAAAACCACTCGTGCAGTATGACCTTTATTAAATTTTTGGTTCAATTTTACTTGTTTGTTTAGGACTATAATTTGTTTTAGGAATTATGAGTTCATGGAAATTTCGAGATGTGTGATTGTTTTTGGAAAAAAATGCTTTCAAATATATGACCTGAAATGATTGGTGGCTGAAAACTGTGTGTCCCACTGGTTCCACTGTGAAACAAGTTACTTAAGACAATTGATTATTTACTTTTTGTCAGTACCACCTTGTATTCGTTGCTTAGTGTGATATCAGAAGTTAATTTTGTGAATAATATCGAGATTATGTTCCAAAGTGAATCAACCTTTATAACCATTTGATTACTTTTTGCCAATATCTTCTTGAGTTCGTTGCTTGTTAATGTTGTGAAAAATTTGAAGTGCATATTTTTTGGGACACAAAGGCCAAAATATTCATTTTATAATACATGTCTACTAGACTTCTTTGCTCTGAATGATCGTTACAGCTAAAACACGATGTACGTTAGAAAAAAATTCTATTCATATATTAATGCTCAACCCATAAATATTATTTAGGGTTGACAGACTATATTAACGGCGGACGAATAGCCACTAACTGACAAAAGACTGCCGTTACTTTCCAGCTGTTCATGTTGTAGGTTTATGTCAGTACAAACGAATTATTTTGGCGATGATTTTTTGAAATTTGCAAGAACAGGATTCGACCTTTCTGAGTTCACTCGTCGTGATATTGCTTGATTTGGTCATTCAATCAATTTAATCACTTCCCAGTCACTACAGTGATTCTTGAAGCTGAACGTAATTGCTAAAACAAGTTGTAGCATAGCTTCATAAACGGGACTTTTTGTGGATCTTGAATCGTCCCCTTACAAAAATTTATGAATGATTGTGCTGATAAACCCCTTATGTCATTTGATTTTCAAACAGTTGAGCAAAACTGAAGGTGCACAGACATTTCTCTCTTTATTTATTCAGATCATCAATAAACTGACACACAATATTTTTAGCACAACGCAATCTGACTTTGAATAATCCCTACAAAAGAATGTCCCTGACTACCAATAACCTATACCTTTCATGAATCACTTATCTCACAAAAATTTTCGTTACTCGAACTACTGCAATACAGCGAGCGCCAATATTGCCAGCTAAATAAAAGATTTTAGCTACTGAAGGCACTATTACTACTGATAGGCATAGTTAGCAAATGAAAGATTTTGATAGAGAACAAACAATGTATTTACCTTGATAATGTTCAAAAGTCATCATATACATAGCAGTTCATGACATCCAGTCTTACAAATTTACTGTCTCTGATGGACACACGTGCATATCATCCGCTCTCAAAACTCCGCCATCTCTCTCCCCACATCCACCACTGCTAGCGGCTCACCTCCAACTGTGATTTTCATACAGAGCGCTACGTGGCGTCACCAATATAAAAACTTAAACAGCCTACTTACAATCTTTGGCGACGGAACGATTTTGTGAACTGATTCCGGAACTGACGTCAGATCACATCTACTTCCGGTATTAAAAAGAAAGAGAAAGAAGACACGTGACAGAGGGCTCCCAACTTAGACTTCTATGCCAGCAAACCACATGTCGAAAACCTGTAACTGAGGCACAAAATGACCTGGAGAAAGTAAGTTGAAAGTTTAGAAACACACGTTGAATAAATATAAGAATTTTTAGCGTACTGCAGTCCCGTCAGCAACTGTGATAGATTAATATATTGAAAAATCCACCTCCGTTGTGAAACTGAGGTGGATTACGTTTAATAATTAACACAATCAAGTGCTTTTCTTCTGAATAGTGTCGTTCGTCTGCGTTCTTTATAAGACATAAAGCAATATTTTTATTTGTTTCCTTATCTCGATCTTTAAACCCAATGAGATACTGAATTTAGTAAACAATAATGCTTCAGTTGAGTTGCATCTGTGTACTATACTGAACTTTTTCGACCAAAGAGCTTAGGGGTACTTCGTACGGAGAGGGAGGGATTCATACTGTCCTCTATTAATGATGAAACGTGACTTTTGCGAGTCTCCGATGTAAGGCTTGCTATTTCTGTTCTTCTCTGAAGATATATGACACTGAGGTGCTGAGGGACGAATGCTGTGTGAGAAGGATCTGGTTGGTCGGCGAGATTAGAAGAGTGGTGGGAAGTGGGTGGGGGAGGGGGGGGGGGGGTGTCGCTTCCTCCACTGGACCCGTCTTTGTCTCGGCTTGCGGTATTGTCCGCGGAGCAATCGCGCGGAGTTGTGCTGGCTACGGCTACGGTAGAAGTCGTTTCATTCGACGAGGGGGGGGGGGGGGGCTGGGAGCCAGGAAGCAGGCGTGGGCGGGCGGAAGGAAGGAAAGCACGAAAAGCGCAGTGTGGCTCCTGGCCGCCAGGGAGACATCCAGGCGGCGCCGTTTGATGACGGCAGAGAAATGGAATTTAACGCAGCACTCGGCGCTCAGCTGGCGGTGCCCAACTGGGACGGAACTTCGTTAAATCTGACAATGTCCGAAGAAATGCTCGCACCTAATGAGAAAAGCGGAACTGCTCGCATGCTCTGAGAGCAAAATTCAGCAACGGAAGACATTTTTCAATTGCTGAAACATGGTTTTACACAAGTTACTTATTTACTTATTTAGATACGATTTTTATGACAAATGAATGTTATGTGGGACAAATTACTTAAGTAGATAATAGCATACATTGACCGAAATCGATACTGTTACACCAGGACATGAAAAAACAACTTTTTATAGCTAAGATGGTATTAGCTGATATTTGGTGTTGACGACCGATTTCGACAGTTGACACTGCCATCTACTGATCTTAAAAAATTTTTTTTTGATTGCATATCATGTTCTATTATGAGTATATCATTCATACCATACTATTATGGTGAGTATATACAGCGTATTACACATAGATATGTCAAATGTAAAAACATACCCAGATAAAGATCACTTTATGCAAATGGGCAAATGGACATTTTCAGACGTGTAACACTTTCTTGAGGCTTGCTAGTTTTTAAAATGCACGACGTGTAATAAAAATACACTGTATAGAGTGAGTCAGCTGCCCCTACGTAAGGGTTTTATGCAACCCACGACACACTCAAAATCCGTGTGTGAGATTTTCAAATTCACTCGTTCACTATGCGCAAATTATTGGTCCTAAAGAGAAATCAACAGGACCTTTCTGTAGGAAACTAAATGTAGTTAAATTTTGTAGTGTAATACATTTTATCTGCTGTCCACAGTTTTGGCAATATTCTACCAAAGCGCGCTTGAAGTTCACTTTTGTAGGCTTTTCTTGAATAATTCGAGAGCTACAGTCTCTAGCGAAAACGTATCCTATTACAAAATTTAACTACATTAAATTTCCTACAAAATGGTCTTGTTAATTTTTTCTGTATAGCTAACGTTTTGCGTGACGCAAGCCAGAGAATATAAAAATCTCGTAGTGGGCTCCATAAGGCTGCTAGGCACAGGTATCTAAATAACCCTATGTATCATATATTGATGAACTTAGTGGAGTGTTAAGTGCGTGAGTGTGTCTATTTCTACAAGGAGTTTTTTATCTCGATACTGTTTCACCTTTTATATACCTATGTGCAATGTACCGAATGCTCTCCACCATCAGGACGACATGGCATAAGTGTTAAACTTATAATGGAAAACGACTTGCAACAAAATTTTTTTTATATCAGATGAAAGCGTCAACTGTCGAACTGGTAATCAATAATAAATCGTAATTAATGCGGCCTTGCCTGTAAAAATGTTTTTCAAGTTAAAGATAGATATTCTGTTTCATCTTCTCAATATGAAGAACTTCACACCACAAACACTTTGAGCGAATGCATCCAAACCGATACTTCAACATTTCCATGCCTCTGGTACACGTTGATTAAAATTTCATTCCTATTGAAGTTTATTTTCAGTACAGAAAACAGCTGTTCCTACAAATAAAGTATTGTATGAGTACGTCACTGATGTTCAGTGTATCATATGATACTGGAAGGTTTCAGGTGGAGATCGTAACACAGCATGCCCAGAGCATATGCACTCGCACCCTATCGCCATAGTTTTGGACTTTCAGGAAGACTGAATCATTTTCACGAGGCACTTGGTAAGATCTTACCGGTGGATTGAATATTCTGTTGGCTGTACTGTAAGGCCACAGAACGAGAGGTGACGAGATGTACATTGGACAACAGTGTGGTAAGAATTGTAGGCACGATTGCGTCCAGAGGGACTTCGCCGCTGGAAGACCATAGCGTTGTCCGAGTGGCTTTGGCAAGTAAACCGATGACAAAAACAGAAATTCGGACTGACACTACAAGCCGAGTGTCACCGCAAATCGTCGGAAACAACGTTGTGGGAGTCAAGGCCAGATATTGCTTGCTACGTTCGTTTACCACTGCCAATATATGGCATGAGTGGTAAAATCTGTCGCCATATCCGTGACGACCAGGCTACCAAACGGATTCCAGTAGAGTAGTGGAAGACACCACCAACGGCCTTGCCGCAGTGGTAGCACAGGTTCCCGTCAGATCACCGATGTGAAGCGCTGTAGGGCTAGGCTAGCACTTGGATGGGTGACCATCCAGTCTGTCGAGCGCTGTTGGCAAGCGGGGTGCACTCAGCCCTTGTAAGCAATCTGAGAAGCTACTTGATTGAGAAGCAGCGGTTCAGGTCTCGTAAACTGATATATGGCCGGCAGAGCGGTGTGCTGACCGCATGCCCCTCCATATCCGCATCCAGCGACGTCTGTGGGCGATGACACGGCGACCGGTCGGTATCGTTGGGCCTCCCAAGACATGTTCGGATGGAGTTTTAATTTTTAGTCGAAGATACCATACTACAGTTCAGAGATGCCTGATGTGGGGTGGAAACATGTATCCTTTCGTATCAGCCTCCGTACAGTAATATTTCTGGATTGACACAACATGCGTTTTGAGCATGGCGTGAACTACCTCAGGATGTCACTCGGAAGCTGCTTGTTTCTACTCCACAACGAGTACAAGAGTGGGCATCACAACATATACTGATGTTGATGATGGATATAGACGCGTTAATACCTCTTCTTTACACTTACTTTACCCTTCAATTTCATAAGAGGATAACATATTCATTTAAAATGATGGACCATCTAATTGCTAAAACCGGGGCCGCTGCCATACATGGACCGAGACTAAAAGCATTATAGTTAGGAGATTAATGGCCGAATCATTTGCAACATCTCATGCGTGAAATGGATGCAAGGTATCTTTAAACGAACAGTAGTTAATGTCAGGGCCGTTGACTGCTGTGAGCAAAGACATATTAGTGACTGAACACAATACGCGTTGGGTCACAATCATCTGCCGACTTCGCTGGTTCTAGCCTCTAATATACTATACAGTTGTACTGGCAGTAGGTAGGTTTAAAACCATTACGACAGTTGTAAACAGATATCATATTTAACTACTTTAAGCCAGCAAACTATATTCTTTAAACACAACCTACATATGACTGCTTCATTTCATCAGTGGTGCACCTCCAGTTTTGTTCATTTCGAGATATTGAGGCTTAAATATAACTGAGTGATGACAAATCTGCGACTATGGTTTATTGCTATCACATTACATTGAATAACTAGACATTGTGTGAGACCATTTCTTCTACATTCAAAATCAAATATTTCAATGCCGTTTTCGAATGCAACGAGAGTCTAATAATTTTATAACCGATATTCGATGATCATCTTCATCAAGTTTGAAATATTCGGACTGGTGCTTCGTGGTGTAATACATTTCTTTTATTATAATACATTGTTAAATGACGACTGTTAGTTCAGTACTTGCAGTGGTGGTAAATGCTAACGTTTAGTGAGAACAGACTTGCAACCTATTTTATAACACTGCAAACTCTACAAAAGTATTGTTGAAACATAATTTGATCTCCTCAGTATAAAAGGATCTTTAGCACTATCAAAGATAAAAAACATCCCTACTCGTAGTGACAGAAGTAATTTTTTACTTTTTTGGCTAACACAATGATCAGACTTGTCGGGCACTTGTGGTATGTAATCTGAGAATAATTTTGCAACGGTTTCCGTCAGGGAGTCTACACTGTACTACAAAATATTTGCAGGAGAGTTTAAAGTTTCACTACACATTGTATGTAATTTTGTATTGGGGGGAATCGGTCAGAGAAACCGCTGAGTTCTGTTCAAAGGAAACGTCACGGAGTTCCACTTTGGAGTCTGAGCCCCAATGATTCTGATTCTAAGTTCAGCGCCACGTCTACTGTCCTATCCACCTCGATCAGATTTCTTGAATTGATCGCTGTAATGGCAACCTAATCTATCCACACGTGGGACCTTGTAGTCCCCCAGCGGAGCATCATCAGCCCTCATGTGACGAAATACGATTACCTGTCAAGAGTGTCCATAGTTACTGTAGTACGATGACAACGGATAGATTTAATGGTAAAAGTGTCATCCACTGCGCTGACTACAGGAAGAAACTTTTTAGCCACATGCTGCTGCAAGCCACTTCTCTCTAGGTATAAGCTGGCAACTAATTACGCCGTAATGTTCTTTCATTAAAATGAACGTAACCATTATATTATATACATTGAGGAAATAGAGCATATAGAAGAAAATAAGTGCGGATATTATGTCCTATAAGCACGCTGCGACACGCTGTTGCTTCTTATGGCAAAGTCAACTCCGTTCAAATGGCTCTGAGCACTATACGACTCAACTTCTGAGGTCATCAGTCGCCTAGAACTTAGAACTAATTAAACCTAACTAACCTAAGGACATCACACACATCCATGCCCGAGGCAGGATTCGAACCTGCAACCGTAGCGGTCCCTCGGTTCCACGCTGTAGCGCTCAGAACCGCACGGCCACTGCGGCCGGCAGTCAACTCCGCATTTGAAAGTTTTTCAATACATTGAAATTGCCGGGAAGCCTGTCTGGTGCATGACCGCCGAACGGCTTCAACAGTCTTCACGGTACAAGACGGAGTACCATTTAAACTGTGCGTAAAGTATGAACAAATCAAGGAATATGACAACTGCCACCATCAGCCCCAACTGCAATCTTCTGGAAAGAGGTTACTGTCATCCCAGACATTTTGAAAAGGAAGGAAGAAGGGAAGGTCAGACTTTTTACCGACCGTCGACGACGAGGTCGTTAAAGATAGACAACAATTCGGACTGGGGAAGTGTGGGGAGAGAAATTGGACGTGTCTTTTCAATGCAACCATCCCAGCATTATTCTTAAGCGATTTAGGAAAATCACGGACAATCTGAATGGTCGAACGGGGATTCCAAACGCTGCTCTCTGGTATACGACTCCATTGCCCTACTACCTTTACACGTTTCTTAGTACGTTTCTAGGTAACCTCACGCATCCCTAATTCTATGTACCAGTACATCCAATAACACAAAAATCCAGTAAATCTTTCTCCAAACTTGAATCTTCCGCTCACTGCATCCCATTGCCAGTGCAAATTCTGGTGTCTTCTGGCTTGCGGATAGGAGATGTACTCGTAAGACACAATAGACTCCGAAGCCAGCGCCGAAGAGACAAGTTGGACTGGGAAGGCTGATGTATGTTGCTGTTCGGCACTGAATTGACAGGCTCCACTGCGGCACGTTCAGTGACTTTTACGATCTCAAGCATTTCACAGCGATCTCCGCCGTCAATCAATAGTCCCTCTGGTTTAACTCATTTTGGCTGGTATATAATACACTCCTGGAAATTGAAATAAGAACACCGTGAATTCATTGTCCCAGGAAGGGGAAACTTTATTGACACATTCCTGGGGTCAGATACATCACATGATCACACTGACAGAACCACAGGCACATAGACACAGGCAACAGAGCATGCACAATGTCGGCACTAGTACAGTGTATATCGACCTTTCGCAGCAATGCAGGCTGCTATTCTCCCATGGAGACGATCGTAGAGATGCTGGATGTAGTCCTGTGGAACGGCTTGCCATGCCATTTCCACCTGGCGCCTCAGTTGGACCAGAGTTCGTGCTGGACGTGCAGACCGCGTGAGACGACGCTTCATCCAGTCCCAAACATGCTCAATGGGGGACAGATCCGGAGATCTTGCTGGCCAGGGTAGTTGACTTACACCTTCTAGAGCACGTTGGGTGGCACGGGATACATGCGGCCGTGCATTGTCCTGTTGGAACAGCAAGTTCCCTTGCCGGTCTAGGAATGGTTGAACGATGGGTTCGATGACGGTTTGGATGTACCGTGCACTTTTCAGTGTCCCCTCGACGATCACCAGTGGTGTACGGCCAGTGTAGGAGATCGCTCCCCACACCATGATGTCGGGTGTTGGCCTGTGTGCCTCGGTCGTATGCAGACCTGATTGTGGCGCTCACCTGCACGGCGCCAAACAAGCATACGACCATCATTGGCACCAAGGCAGAAGCGCCTCTCATCGCTGAAGACGACACGTCTCCATTCGTCCCTCCATTCACGCCTGTCGCGACACCACTGGAGGCGGGCTGCACGATGTTGGGGCGTGAGCGGAAGACGGCCTAACGGTGTGCGGGACCGTAGCCCAGCTTCATGGAGACGGTTGCGAATGGTCCTCGCCGATACCCCAGGAGCAACAGTGTCCCTAATTTGCTGGGAAGTGGCGGTGCGGTCCCCTACGGCACTGCGTAGGATCCTACGGTCTTGGCGTGCATCCGTGCGTCGCTGCGGTCCGGTCCCAGGTCGACGGGCACGTGCACCTTCCGCCGACCACTGGCGACAACATCGATGTACTGTGGAGACCTCACGCCCCACGTGTTGAGCAATTCGGCGGTACGTCCACCCGGCCTCCCGCATGCCCACTATACGCCCTTGCTCAAAGTCCGTCAACTGCACATACGGTTCACGTCCACGCTGTTGCGGCATGCTACCAGTGTTAAAGACTGCGATGGAGCTCCGTATGCCACGGCAAACTGGCTGACACTGACGGCGGCGGTGCACAAATGCTGCGCAGCTAGCGCCATTCGACGGCCAACACCGCGGTTCCTGGTGTGTCCGCTGTGCCGTGCGTGTGATCATTGCTTGTACAGCCCTCTCGCAGTGTCCGGATAAGGAAGGTGGGTCTGACACACCGGTGTCAATGTGTTCTTTTTTCCATTTCCAGGAGAGTATTTTCTGTCTTTTCATTTCCAACGGGATCGAGCTTCCCTTCCATTATTCCACGACTGTTTTGCAGGACACAGAATAATTAATCACATTCAGCCTGCTATCACTGATCTCTAAGAGTTCTGCGGCGATTGTGAATCACTTTGGTTTTCCCACGATCTGAATGTTGATGATTTCAGTACACGTCATCACAATCAGACGAACAGGAGATAGCAATTTGAATTTCTCACATATTGTACCACATAAAATAGCGCTCTCTGTTTTTGTGAAACTGTCGTGTTCTCCTCTCACAACATTTTAAAGCAGAACAGACCAGGGGACAGATTACAGATGAGTGTGACAGGACCGCTTCTCTTTACAATCCATGTAAATTATCTACTGCAATGCGTCAGGAGCTCGCTACGGATTTTAGCAGATGATGCAGCTACGTGTATTGAGGTAGCAACGATCTGCAGAAGGGCCCACAGGAGATTGACGAGTGGTGCAGCGCGTACATAGGAAAAGAAATCCACCAATCTACAAATACACTACTTTTACCAATTGCTAGAAACAGTAACCACTTAAAATCTGTAGAGGTATCTATCCGGAGTCACATTAAGTGGAATGAGTACATAAAAAGAGTAACAGGAAAAGCAAATGCCAAACAGAGACTCACAGGAAGAACCTTAAGGAAATGTAAATCTTCCACAAAAGAAATGACCTACAAGAAGCTTCTATGACAGATTCGTGAGTATTGCCATCAATCTTAGACCGTTACTAGATAGGTCTGACGCCATGGATTCGTTTGGTCAGCGCGAGAACATTACAGAGATGCTCAACAAACCTGAGTTCTTGTAGACGCTACAAGAGAGGCGTTGTGCAGCATGTCTTCTGGTCCAGACTGTATACCAGTTAGGTTCCTTTCGGAGTATGCTGATGCATTAGCTCCATACTTAACAATCATATACAACTGTTCGCTCGACAGAAGATCCGTACCCAAAGACTGGAAAGTTGCACAGATCACACCAATATTCATGAAAGGTAGTAGGAGTAATCCACTAAATTACAGGACCATATCGTTAACGTCGATATGCAGCAGGATTTTAGAACATATATTGTGTTCGAACGTAATGAATTACCTCGAAGAAGACGGTCAATTGACACACAGTCAACATTGGGTTTAGAAAACATCGTTCTTGTGAAACACAACTAGCTCTTTATCCACATGAAGTGCTGAGTGCTACTGACAAGGGATTTTAGATCGATTCCGCATTTCTGGATTTTCGGAAGGCTTTTGACACTGTAACACAAAATGGTTCAAATGGCTCTGAGCACTATGGGACTCAACTGCTGTGGTCATAAGTCCCCTAGAACTTAGAACTACTTAAACCTAACTAACCTAAGGACAGCACACAACACCCAGCCATCACGAGGCAGAGAAAATCCCTGACCCCGCCGGGAATCGAACCCGGGAACCCGGGCGTGGGAAGCGAGAACGCTACCGCACGACCACGAGATGCGGGCACTGTATCACACAAGCGGCTAGTAGTGAAATTGCGTGCTTATCGAATATCGTCTCAGTTATGTGACTGGATCTGTGATTTCCTGTCAGAGAGGCCACAGTTCGTTGTAATTAAGGGAAAGTCATCAAGTAAAACAGAAGTGATTTCTGGCGTTCCCCAAGGTAATGTTATAGGCCCTTTGCTGTTCCTTATCTATAGAAACGATCTGGGAGACAATTTGAGCAGCCGTCTACGGTTGTTTGCAGATGACGCTGTCGTTTATCGACTAATAAAGTCATCAGAAGATCTAAACAAACTGCAAAACGATTTGGAAGAAATATAGGAATGGTGCGAAAAGTGTCAGTTGACCCTAAATAACGAAAAGTGTGAGGTCATCCATGGGAGTGCTAAAAGGAATTCGTTAAAATTCGGTTACACGATAAATCAGTCTAATCTAAATAACGTAAATTCAATTAAATACCTAGGTATTACAATTACGAACAAGTTAAATTGAAAGGAACCCACAGAAAATGTAGTGGGGAAGGTTAACCAAAGACTGCTTTTTATTGGCAAGACACTTGGAAAATGTAACAGATCTACTAAGAGGACTGCTTACACTAAGCTTGTCCGTCTCTTTTAGAATACTGCTGCGCGGTGTGGGATCCTTACCAATTGGGACTGACGGACTACATCGAAAAAGTTCAAAGAAAGGCAGCACGTTTTGTATTATCTTGAAGTATGGGAAAGAGTGTCACAGAAATGATACAGGATTTGGGCTGGACATCATTAAAAGAAAGGCGTTTTTCATTGCTACGGAATCTTCTAACGAAATTCCAATCACCAACGTTCTCCTCCGATTGCGAAAATATTTTGTTGATACCGACCTACATAGGGAGAAACGATCACCACGATAAAATAAGGGAAATCAGAGCTCGTACTGAAAGATATTGGCGTTCTTTCTTTCCGCGCGCTATACGAGATTGGAATAATAGAGAATTGTGAAAGTAGTTCGATGAACCGTCTGCCAGGCACTTAAATGTGATTTGAAGGGTGTCAATATAGATATATATGGAGATGTACTACTGAAATTTCGAGAGAGTGCTTTCCACGAAGAGTCGAATTACATGTTATTTCCTGCAATATATAGCTCGCGAAGTAACCACAACGAGAAAATTCGAGATGTTGGCGCTAATACGAAGACTTACCGACAATTATTCTTCCCACACGTCATTCTCGATTGGGAAAGGGAAGTGACGATGTCAGTGGTAACAGAAGTGTGCTCCGCCACACATCGCCAGGAGGCTTGCGGAATTTTTCCTCTTTTATGTCTTAGTGTTATTCCTTTCTTTCACTGTTTCGTTTACGTATTCAAACACCATTCTGATATTTTTCCGTTTTTATGATACATATATGAAACTTTTAATGAGATGAAGTATTTTCCCTAGTCGAGGTGCTTAAATGAAGATAACCGCATGAGGCAAATATGAGGAATGATGCGCAGAAGCGGGAACGCACAACTAAATAAATGAACATAATATGAAATCCTGTTGATGACTACACATGCAGTTCATAAAACACACAAATTATCAACACGCGTAACTCATAGCGGAATACAGGTATACCGCGAAACAATCGATGAACTTGTAACAGTAGGTTGAGGGTAAAGATACTGACTCACGAAACCACTACAAGTGATATAGAAGTTCCTTCACATTTAAGAACATGTGCGAGAAGGGTAAGGATTAGAGATTCCTAGTTACCCTCTTGCCAATAGGATTAAAAGATATTTGGAAAAAAATTTCCTTTTCAGTAGTCCATTAATAGTTTGTCTTAAGATTAATAAAAAGTAAATATCGTGCGAATGAAAATTCCTTTGCTTATCCCCTGACCTAAAAACTGAATCAGTATTGATACGTGAATATTTCGTGTTAATAGCTGTTTGGATTGAAAGACTACAAATAAATTTGAAGTAAATCATTTTTAAGCTCTTCAGGGAATCTACATCTTTTCCTAAACAGCTATGAAAGCCTGCGCCATATAAAACTCGGAACTTTGTGCATACTTTTGTGAATAACGCATGAGTTTAGACCGTAGTATGTGTGAATATGCTGTTTAAACACACACTTGTTTTAACGCACGTCACTTGTGACAACTTAATCATATAATTCTTCGAGCTACTGAATTGTGATACATACTGACGTTTTGATTTGATCGGCAATAATTTCGTTAACTTTCTGCGATGGTGACCTGTAATTCGAATACTTACGTTAGTTCGTCTACAAACTTTGTGCTGCTGTGGTAAACTATCTGTTGTTTCCGTTCTGAAAGCACAGCTAAAAGCAGCAATGCTCATCGGTATCCCCTGACATTTCGGCATTGTTGATTGTTACTGCAGTTACCAGGTGTTCTGTTGCTTGGGAACCGATGTGTATGCGTTTATTCCTTGTTGTCGATAAGCGGTGAATGCCCTCAGGTGCCGATTCACAGACAGGATTACACGGTTAGTAGTATCTCCCTCTCCCTCACACGCGCGCGCGCGCACACACACACACACACACACACACACACACACACACACACACACACACACACACACAAAATGTTCTACTGATAAGTCACTTTCCTTGTTAAAGGACTAATTGCGCATTATGTCAAATGTAGTTGCCAGAAATCCGTGGAAAAGTATCAATCCTGCTTGATTCCCCAGAAATTCATTGTTTCCCTTCGAGTTCGTATCGACGTATTCGTCCAACTCGTGTATTCACTTTTCTAGTGTTCTATTTGACCGTGAACTCTAATGAATATAATTTTTTTTCTTTTTTACGGCTTTATCTCACCTAAAAATAAAATCTTTCGATTCATACATATCGAATTTGGATCTACTGATCCGTTAGACGTATACAGCACGTAATTGGCTATTTAATTCTCGTTGCAAAACATTATCCCGGTACTCTTCGTCTTGCAAGTAACTTTAAGTGTTTCTTTCCATTAATCGGAATGGAGTCAACGCGCACGGGAACAGTGCGTCACAGATTACTCAGAAAATCCCCAGGAATGAAGCATTTATGCTACGGCAAACGTGCTTGTAGCATGTTGTGGAACCTTAGTATTGCTGTACCAAGCATACTGGCTTGCGCTGAATATAAACTAATGCGAATGATTTGTGATAGCACGTTGTAGCAAACCCTGGCACCACAAACACTGTTCACACGTCGAAAGAAATGCGTAAAAATTTTCTGCGTTGTAGCTCAAACATGGTTCGTAGCTCCGAATTATCTACCAACATATTCATACTCTCAGTGGTCAGAAATATTTTGTCCCCCTCAATTAAGTCGCATAATAGGTGCTTTTGGCGGATCTGTATAACGGAAATGCAGGCACTGTGGCCTCACCACAGGCGTGTAATAAGTACTGCACCATATTATTTTCTCGGCCAATTCCTATTTTAAAAAAAATGGAATTTATTGCGATGTGTCGTGGAATATCCTCGCTTCAGCCCCTATAGTTTCATGAAGTTCCGATAGGTGGCAGCGCTAAACGTAGCCTTCCAAACGGCGTCTGTAACGTAGGTACGTTCCAAGCAGAGAGCAGCCGCTCAGTTTCTTTTGGCGGAAAACCAGAGCATTTCACATATTCATAGGCGCTTGCAGATAGTCTACGGGGACCTGACAGTGTCCGAAAGCACGGTGAGTTGTTGGACGAGGCGCCTGTCAACAAGGTAGCGCCAACCTATCTCTTCTCCCGCGTATCGCCCGGCCGCACTCAGCTGTGTCTCCTGTGATTTTGGACTTCAGGGTGTTGGTCGTCACAAAAATGCAAACGAACTTCTCCTTCTTCGTAACAATGGAAAGCCCCACACAAGTCTGCGCACCCGAGAGGATCTCACAAACTTCAATGGACTGTCCTCCCTTATGCACTCTGCACCCTGGTTTTGCACCTCCCAACTTCCATCTGTTTGGTCCAACAGAAGAACCCACACCGCGAGAAGCAGTAAGTGTAAAATGGCGCGGTTAGTGATGCATCTAGACGTTGGCTCCAACGTTGACCAATAGAGTGGTACCATGAGGGCAAACAGGGCCTCTCTCTAAGGTGGGATAAGGGCTTCAAGCTGAACACGGATTGTGTTGGAAAATACGATTATGTAGTGACAAGAGGCGCAGCCCCGTCTCCTCCTGCGGTCAGAAATATGGTACCGAATCCTCCCAAGCCCGCAGGGGTCTGAAAAACGATTTGACCGAATCCTCTCGTTTGAAGCAGGAAGCAGTGTATTGTATGCTTAAAAGTTTTATCTTTTATCTTATTGAGATAAAGTCCAGCCGCCACAGCGCCAAAGCGTCTGTAAATGAATCAATAATTTTTTGTTTAAAACATGGGAGGGGTAGGGGAAGGAGGTAAGGAACATGGCAGAGATAATTATATTATTGTCTATAACACAACATACAATGAGTCAGTTTGGGAGGACTCGCTCCCGTTGTCTACCAATCTACCTGTTTTCGGGAGGATTCGGGGCTGCGCTCGTGACACGAGTGGTAAATAATAAGGTGTACCGGAATTCCAAATAAAACCAACCTGCTTTCAGAAAAAAATGTTTTCATTGCTCATTAGACGCACCTCGTACTTAATGATGCAGTTGTCGTTGGTAAGCAAGGATTTTGCTAGCAACTAAAAAAATACTTCTTTTTCGTAATATCTCGTGGTAATGTCGCGTTGTTACGCCACGTATGTCAACGTGTTTGAGAGCACTCTAGCGAGACATTTACAAACTTAGCATGCCTTTTACTATAATACACAGGATTTCCAGTTCCAGAAACAAGAAACTATCAAAACATTAATATTCAAAATCAACAGTGACAGGGATTCGTGAGTGAAAGTTCAGCCACTCTTTTGGTCCTCTTTAATTGTAAGCAGCAGAATATGTAAATCGTGTAGGAGTTAACACAACTCCCTTAGCCTCAGTTGGATGAGTCTTCCGGAAGCCGAGAAAAGCTGTAGCCTGTTGAAGCCACGACCACCAAACGTCTGCTACTATCAGTTAATCAGCAGTTCAGTCATCAAGCTAATCGCTAACTACTACCCGTTTGAAAAGCAACACTCGATACCAACAGTTCTATTTAAATTCATATGAAAAATAATCGAAATGCTTTTTGGTAATTTATATTGAGACATTACTGAAAAATGTATTTTAACACATCCTTTGGGATAGCTGTGTCTCAAAGCGTTTGACAAAGAGCTGCCCTGTCATAGTTGGTTACTGCTCAGACATTTGTGAATGTTGCAACATCGGCGGTACCGCTGACTGTCATGAAGTTTATATTTTAGATAAGGTACCCGACAGCACACAAATAGATAGGATTACATGTCCTGTGATTCTGAGAATGCAGTCTTGCGTGAAACGGCTTTTGGTTAAATCACAGGGCTGACTGTTACGTCGTGCAATCAATGAGGCACTTGTCTTTCGTTCTGGTTTATCCAAAAGCCATCAACGATGTTTTTTCGAGGGCAATGATACTCAAATTGATAGTCAATCATGCGCAAGGAGCATTGCGTTAGTGACATGTGAACGTGACGGACTGGACACCGGAGCCGTTGAACCCTGTATCCTTAGAAGAAGTTTTGCAAGATCCGCGTAACATGGGACTGGGTTCTATCCTGCTAAAGTGTATGCAATCTGTGCTGCCTTTGAGTTCGGATTGCGCGTTAACTTCTAAAATCTACCCAATAGGGTGGTGTCCTTTAATATGGTCCTGATACGCAGCAACTAGTTTCGCATATCGTATCAAATTGCGCCTCAAACCACCACAATTGGAGTATTGCACTTACGTGGGCCAGCTTCATGTCACTATAATTACGTTTTATGCTCTTGTGGGAATTATTGTGAGGCAGTTTAGAGGGGTCACTTCAGAAAACACGAACATTTGCCACTCAATAAGCCAGCGACTACGTTCGTGGGCCCATTGCACTAACAGAGATTGAGGTATCTGGTTTGGAAATCGAGGCAATGGTCAGAGTTTACAAGGCGAGTCTCCAGCAAGAACCGTAGAATCGTCAAGATAAACGGATTTGCACCAGTTGAAATGCTCCAGCGTCGAGTTAGTAGTACAGATGATGCTTTTTGGTTCGTTACGGCCATGAGGTCAGGATGCCATTTATCTCGTACGTTTGTCACTGTCAATGGTCAAGTTGCCGCTGGTCTCATATATGGCTTGCTGCGGTGAGGGGGAGGGATGGTCAAGCGTGCTTTTCACCACTACACGCAGATGATCTCCGAGGAATCGCTATTTGCCACTAATACACACGCTCGCCGGGTTTTTAGTCTCTTCACACATTCTTTCCTACTACTTGATAAAAGACATGGTAACTCTCTTAGATGGTTGCTCCTTCTAGTTCTTTCCTTAATACCCGTACAGTCAGCCAAACCATCGACGATGTATAGAATCCTCTTTTATTTTTTGCTTTCATACAAGTGACGATGTTCTAGCAAAACGCCGAATCAAAACGTCATGAAAAAGTACATAGAGAACAGTCTTTATGCGCCATCTCCATCCCTGCAGGTGCTGATGTCACGCAACATGGAGTCGGCGGTGTGAGAGTGACACATCCACTACTCGGCCACTGTGACTACGGGGCCAAAGTAGGCACCTGGACTAACATGAATTAGACGTAACATGTCCTCTGCCGCTTCGGTTCCGCGGTATTTACGAATGGGTATAAACATTCGTGGAACACAGAGATGGCAGCCTTTGCCGTGTACAAAATGGCATGAAAGGTACTGCAAATTAATCCACGGCAGTTTTCCACTTATTTCGGTATCGCCGAGTCTGTGATAAGCCAGATGAACTGGTGTTTTAAGGTAGTTGCAAACAGCTGTGGAGTATTTTATGAAATGGATGACACGCAGTTGTCGTTATGTCCATTGTTACACCTACCGGTTTCGAGTTCTGTGACCATAGTTAAACTGTGGCACTTCCAGGTTCTTCACAGATAGATGGTCTGGCTCTTTCTTTTTCCTCATTTAGACATTTTTCACCACACTGGAAGTGCTGTGCTAGCTAAGGACTATATCATACGATGGTACATTCTAACCAAATACTTTCTAAAATTCAAAATGGATTGTTGTAACGCTGTCCGCCTCCAAACGCTGAAAGCCAAATACCTCACCGATACAACAATTTATCAGCAAGCTGCGTCATTATGGTTTGGCTGCTCTAGTTGCGAGGTACATTGCTATGGCTCGAGGATAACAGTGTGTACCATGATTGCATACATGTAGTCTATGCTTACAGACAACTAAAAATTAATAAGGTAACGTTATTTTTGGGGTTATAATTATAAGATAGAAAACCTTCTGTGTGTTTCTTACATCACTGTGATTTGATCGACGTGTTTACATGGCAACAGAGATGCATTAACACCATCATCAAGTTTCATGGTCGCAGTTACATTTATAGAATTGATAATCAAAAGACTATTATAATAGCTAGTAATTTCAGTAATTCGAAAACAGTGATGGATGAAGTGTGCATCTTATATTATTCCAACCTGAACATTGTAGTATTTCCTCGTTACCAAAGGAAATAACATTGATATTGGAACTTTCGTACATTCATCATATTGATACGGAAATTGCCCTGCGCTTACAATATTCACTCCGTCGTTCCGTATCATCTCCTGGCGTGGACGCAAGACCTCTATTTAACGCTAAATCAACGTCATTATTGAAGATATGGAGCGTGTTTCGCAGGAAATTTTGACTCTGATATAAAAGAGGTAATATTTATTTCATATAACGTCATAAATATTTAACTCTAGAAACGAATAAGAAACCTCAGAGCTCTCAGGTTAGTTTGAACTAGGTCAAAACTAGAGGAGCGCATTACGTTGCTCGCCTTGGGTGGGGACTGCTGCTGCTGTGACGTCTGCCATCCGTGTCCCTCGTCCAGCTCTGACTCAGTAAGCAAACTGCATACCTGCACTCGGCTGAAGTGGGTCGCAGCTCTCTGCCGTGTTGCTGTTACTCTCTGACGACACGTGTCAGCTGATCGTCACCGCTCGGCTCACAACCGTCTCCTTCAGCCTCAGATGAAAGTCTCCTCCAGTCCTGTGTCATTATGCGTATCTCAATAAAAACATCGCTTCTCCCGACTGGCTGCCTGAGTATGAATCATAAGGGCAATGTATATTATGCCTTGAGGCCAAGACTAAAATTGCTACACCAAGACGAAATGCAGATAATAAACGCTAGAACTGACATGTGATTACATTTACACGGAATTTGGGTGCATAGATCCTGAGAAAGCAGTACGCAGAACAACCACCTCTGGCCGTAATAACGGCCTTGATAGGCCTGGGAATTGAGTCAAACAGAGCTTCGATGGCGTGTACAGGTACAGCTGCCCATGCAGCTTCAACACGGTACCACATTTCATCAAGTATAGTGACTGGCGTATTCTAACGAGCCAGTTGCTCTGTCACCATTGACCAGACGTTTTCAATTGGTGAGAGATCTGAAGAATGTGCTGGCCAGGGCAGCAGTCGAACATTTTCCGTATCCAGAAAGGCCCGTACAGGCCCTGCAACATGCGGTCGTGCTTTATCCTGCTGAAATGTGTGGTTTCGCAGGGACTGAATGAAGGGTAGAGCCACGGGTCGTAACACATCTGAAATGTAACGTCCACTGTTCAAAGTGCCGTCATTGCGAACAAGAGGTGACCGAGGCGTCTAACCTATGGCATCCCATACCATCACGCCGGGTGATACGCCAGTAAGACGATGACGAATACACGCTTCCAATGTGCGTTCACCACGATGTCGTCAAACACGGATGCGACCATTATGATGCTATAAACAGAACCCGGATTCATCCGAAAAAATGACGTTTGCCGTTCGTGCACCCAGGTTCGTCGTTGAGTACACCATCACAGGAGCTCCTGTCTGTGATGCAGCGTCAAGGGTAACCGCAGCCATGGTCTCCGAGCTGATAGTCAATGCTGCTGCAAACGTCGTCGAACTGTTCTTGCAGATGGTTGTTGTCTTGCAAACGTCCCCATCTTTGACTCAGGGATCGAGGCGTGGCTGCACGATCCGTTACAGCCATGCGAATAAGATTACTGTCATCTCGACTGCTAGTGATACGAGGCTGTTGGGATCCAGCATGGGGTTCCGTATTTCCCTCCTGAACCCTCCGATTCCATATTTTGCTAACACTCATTGGATCTCGACCAACGGCAGCAGCAATGTCGCCATACGATAAACCGAAATCGCGATAGGCTACAATCCGATCTTTATCAAAGACGGAAACGTGATGGTACGCATTTCTCATCCTTACATAAGGCATCACAACAACGTTTCACCAGGCAACGCCTGTCAGCTGCTGTTTGTGTATGGGAAATCGGTTGGAAAATTTCCTCATGTCAACAAGTTGTGTCGCCACCGGCGCCAACCTTGTGTGAATGCTCTGAAAAGCTGATCATTTGCATATCACAGCATCTTCTTCCTGTCGGTTAATTTTCGCGTCTGTAGCACGTGATCTTCGTGGCGTAGCAATTTTAATGGCCAGTAATATATATATATATATATATATATATATATATATATATATATATATATATATATATATACATGGTGTCTGTACAGAGAGCGATATCCTGTCAAGGACCCACATTCCCGACGGATGTTTTCTCGTCTTGTTGCGAAGCTTCAGGAAACGGGAAGTTTCAACCCACGACTACGCATTCGTCGTAGGACTCGCACAGACGAAGCTGCCGAAGTTACTGTTCTCGCTTCCGTTGCTACGAATCCACATGTAAGCACGCAACAGCTTGAACACGAGATCGGCATTCCTAAAACCAGTGTACATCGTATTCTTACACGTCACTGGTTCCATCCTTACCATGTACACCTGCATCAGGAACTGCATGGGAATGATTTCCCGAATCGTGTACAGTTCTGTCAGTGGGCACAGCAGCAAACCCATGCCAACCTAAACTTCTCCTCCACTGTTCTATTTACCGATGAATCTTCCTTCTCAAACAAAGGACAGGTAAATACAAGGAACATGCATTATTGGTCCAGCGACAACCCACGATGGCTTAGACAGCGTGGAACACCAGCGTCAATGGAGAGTTAACGTCTGGTGTGGGATGCCTGGTACTACAATTATTGGGCCTTATTTCATCAATGGTAGTCTAAATGGTGCAGCATATGCCAACTTCCTCAGACGAATTCTTCTTCCTCTTCTGGATGAAGTGCCTCTCCGAACCAGAATGCTTATGTGGTATCAGCACGATGGGTGTCCACCACATAATGCCTTGCGTACACGTCGTGTTCTGAACTGAAGGTATTCGGCCAGATGGACTGGAACGAGGAGCAGTTACTTGGCCTGTTGGGTCTCCTGATTTAAATCCTCTGGACGTCTTTCTTTGGGGATGCATTAAAGACGCTGTCTATCAAGATATTCCGACAACTCAAGAGGACATGCAAGAACGTATCGTGCTTGCTTGTAATTCTCTTCACAGTAAATTCTCTTCACAGTAAATAATGCTTTCATACAACGTGTGTACCAGTGTATCGGCGTCCAGGGTCACCCCTTGAGCACCTTTGAATGTTCTACTCCTGGGCAGTTGCTGTTACTGCTGTATAAGTTTGTTTCTTTGATATTGGAAGAGCTAAAGTATGTGTTAACATAGCTGTAGCAGTTATTTATGAAGATTTCCAATTGTAAAAAGCTTATTTCGTGATTATGTTACTTGACTGCTCAATCTGACAGCTGACGCAACTCTCAGTAGAGCTTTCAAGTAACATTATCATAAATTAAACATTCATTACTGGAAAACTTCAGAAATATCTCCTCAAGCAACGGTTTAACATCTGCTTTAACTATACAACATCAAAGGAATAAACCTATATATTACTGACAGCAACTAGGACAGCGATATCATATGGACTTCAAGACCGCCTGATGTAACCTGACGATGGCAATCACGCCGAAATTGATGAATTCTCGGGTTATCAGACGAGTGGTAGCGTCGTCTTGTCGCTACGTTTCAATGACTTTCGTACCCATCATCTTCTTGCGAAGTGTCGGGACGCTGTGTTCTGCATATCTATATAGCTGCTCGGCCGTCGTCCGCTACTGTAGGTCGGCCAAGCAGCCGGATGATGGCCAATCAGCCATATAGATATGCAGAACACAGCATCCTGACACTTCACCAAAATATGATGAGTACGAAACTCATTGAAACGTAGCGACAATACGACGCCACCACCCGGCTGATAACCCGAGAAGAATTCATCAGTGGAATACGCCGAGAAAGACTGAAATCTCAAACATGCCTAAATTGTAAGAAACATGTATAATCGAGCACAGGAGCGTCTTGGTCTCATAGCGTAATGTATGATGTCCTTACATGGCATATACGACGCCATGGGCCCACGTGAGTACCAGTCTATATGCGTGGCAATCCCCGCCATTGTACAAGAGTCTCTCTCCATCCCCGTACTCGTTTCCTTCATCAGTATTGCACATGGTGTTCGTCGCCAACATGTCGCTGGAACATATCACTTTCCGTATACTTCCAAAGTAACATCCCATTCACAAATCTCCACGTGCCAGTATAGCACATTGTGTAGGCGCCAGTTCGTCGCACTCTGCATATCGGAACAACGCTGTTTACTTGAAACTGCATGCAAACACTTTGAATCATGACTGGGGTGCACTGAGCGTCTACTCCTAGCCAGAATATCGAACTTAGTCTGGTGGCCTACCAAGAGTGCAACCCTCATTAGCATTCAGTCATCTGATAGTGGACTTCAACATGCAGTGTGCCTTTCCCCGTTCACCTTTAAACTGGCTGGAACTCTATTAGGTACGGTTTCAATTACGTGCCGGAACGTCTGTAGAGTAATGGCAGGCCATTATTTGCCCAGTGCTAAACCAGAGAAAGTGGATGCTGGGGTCTGGAATGAAATCGGCGTTATGACACATCCAAAGGTGTTCCGTTGCGTTTCTGTTAGGACTCTGAGCAGGCCAGTCCATTTCATAAATGTTACTGTCACAAACCATCGTCTTGCCTCTCTGCTTCATGATGGTGTGCATTGTCATGTTGATGCAAACAATCATCGACTCCGAATTGTTCCTTTACAGTGTGGAGTACATAACGCTGTAAAATGGGTTCATTTCGTTCCACATTTGTTGTTCTCTTAAGCACAATAAGAGAACCAAACCACAACGACGAACAACACACGGACACCAACGTAGTCCTTACTTCATTGTTGGCACTAAAAATGATGGTAACGAATCGTTCTCCAAGCATAAGTTAAACCAGAAGCGTTCCACTGGGTTAACACAGTGCGTACCGTGGCTATTCAACGGAAATCGTTAGTTTCCAACCGTCCACTGCCCACAGGTGCCGCTCTTTACACCGCCTCAGTCAAGGCCGAGCGCTGACCGGAGAAGAATGTTGTTTATGAAGAGCTGCTCCGCCATTGGAACCATTCCTTCCATTGTTTTTAATTCCCTACTCACAGTCATTGTGCTAGGTAGTCTAGGTAGTCTACTGGTACCACTGTGGAGCTCAAGAGGGACTCCTTCGGCTGATATCATGTAATTTTTTACAACACATTTTGCAATGCTCCACTATCCTTTCTGTTAGTACATGCGGCCTGCCTGATCTGGATTTAATTTTGATTGTTCCTTCGTGTTTCCACTTCAAAGTCACATCACCAACAATCAACTCGGGTAACTGGTGTAGAAGGGCTGAAATGTACCTAATCGATCTGTTACTCAGGTGCCATCTAATCATTAGCCCACGGCGAAGAAGTTGAGCATATCTGACCAAATCAGTCAGCTGTGAAATGATAATTAAATAAAGACCCTACGATGCTGACAGGCGTTGATATACATCAACGGGGAAAGTTGAAAATGTGTGCCCCGACCGGGACTCAAACCCGGGATTTCCTGCTCACATGGCAGACGCTCTATCCATCTGAGTCACCGAGGGCACAGAGGGTAGTGCGACTGCAGGGACTTATGCTTTGCACGTTTCTTCTGTGCGGATGCACACGTATTGCCTGAACTCTTACGGGACTCGGTAAGATTGTCTGCCGCGACTAATGAGTGTAATGGGCAGGGCACTACGAATGTAGTGTGTGGACATTAAGTTGGGAATGTTGGTCTCACCGGGAGCGTGCAAGGGATAAGTCCCTGCAGTCGCACTACCCTCTGTGCTCTCGATGGCTCAGATGGATAGAGCGTCAGCCACGTAAGCAGGAGATCCTGGGTACGAGACCCTGTCGGGGCACACATTTTCAACCGTCCCCGTTGATGTATATCAACGCCTGTCGGCAGCGTAGGGTCTTGATTTAATTATAATTTCATTCTAGAGCGCTGCATGGTCACCGATGGTGAAATGTCCGAAAGAACAGATAGCATCTTCATTCAGTCAGATGTTTTTGCTCCTTAACTGAGAAAATAATACTCCCAGTCACCTGTTTGCAGCCTCATTCTCCTCGTTTGGTATTTACTGCTCATTATAAGATAATGTGTTCTGGCCTTCCGCGGAAGGCCCATTTCTATAATGCGTACTAAATTGAAGAAGTCACTTCCTTCTTCTTGCAGTGCGTATAGCCTAGTGATCAGAAAAAAAAGACCTGTTAAAACCATTACCTGTAATTTAGTTCTGAATGATCGATATTTTTCGGTACTTTTTTGTCTCGGTTATAACAGGTTTTCCATTTTTTAATAATAACGGGGTAAAAGACCGGCATATCAATTTGCTGTAGCAGCAGCGATACATACATACATATATATATATATATATATATATATATATATATATATATATATATATATATATATATACACATATATATTAACTAGTGATGTTTATTCGCTAAATTGCCATTGCTTTTAAATATTGGATTCTTATAGAAACTGGATGAACGGATCAGTTCTTTTTAATATCAACGCTTACGGTTTGAAACCAGCAAACAAACACATGGCATAAGAATCACTACAGCACTACAAAGACATTAACATGTAGCTGTGGCCGTGTGGAGAGGCCTGTATGACGAAACGCGTGACATGCTCTGTGCATGAATTGCCCCCACTTGGCCTATATGATAGTTTCTCGTTGTCGTCATCTGATTTGCAGAATTGTTCCGTTCCTAGTTTGGAAGAATATTCCGAAGTGCCTTACCAGTGAAGTACAATGCTATACTCGTATTTCCTTTAACAGGTTAACAATGCGAGAAGGCATAACAAAATTGCGATGTCATACAAGAAGAAATCATCCACAGTGTCTCTGGGAAGAGTAAATAAATTTGATTCATATACCTATAATTTTACTGTCATGCTATTAAATCGGAATAATAACTGAACACTTAGTTATGTAGTTGCTTCAGGCTGAAATATTGGTACCATACAAAAGTGGCCATGCATAAAGGTATCATCCAAAAGTGGCCATTCATAAAACCCTCAATCTTGCGACCTTTCGCCTTAGATGTCACCACACCCCTCTTCTTCACCTTCGCAACATATGCAATCTTCCCTGGAGGCAATGGGGCCAATTTTTACCGCAGCCTTAACTCGTTACCCATCGTCATCTCCTACTTCTTCACCTTCACTAGAAGTTTTCAGTCTTTGTTCAGAGTCTGTGTTTATTACAGCAAGTAACAGCAATAAGAAACCGGAAATCTGTTATTTCAGAAACCGGAAATCTGTTATTTCAGAAACCGGTTAAGTTGAGTGGTTTTAACAGTCAGGCTAAACTGGAGGCGAGAAATTCCGGTCTAACTGAAAAGCACTTGTTTCAGCGATGACCGCCATCCCTGATTGGGTCAGTGGGCTATGCTGCCCATCATTACTGATTGTGTCCGTCCCTGGTAGCTGAGTGGTTAGTGCGACGGAATGTCATACCTAATGGCCTGGGTTCGATTCCCGGATGGTTCAGAGATTTTCTCCGCTCAGGGACTGGGTGTTATGTTGTCCTTATCATCATCATTTCATCCCCATCGACACGCAAGTCGCCGAAGTGGTGGCAATTCGACAGACTTGCACCAGGCGAACGGTCTACCTGACGGAAGGCCCTAGCCAGACGACATTTCTATTACTGATTGTGGTTGTCACCGAACAAACCCGTTTTAGGGCTACATTAGTTTCTTCAAATCCAGTTTAACTTGACTTTAAAAAAAGTTTAAAATAACCAATTTCAAAAGTGACAGATTTTTGTTATTTTTGTCATTGTGTTTCCTATAAATAGAGGTACAACTCGAACAAAAGTTGAATAATTTTCTCTTAGTTTCAAGATACACAGAATGAAATTAATAAATTAGATAGGCAAATAAAACACAACTTAACTCGTTCACAATTTTCTTATTTTCTTGAAAAGTGATAACTGGTTGAATAACACAAAGAACAATCACTAGTATTCTCCTGTTGATTCAAATTTTTTGAAACTCTGCTCATAAATCATGTCGAAGTCGAGGAACGTAACACTGTTTGAGCATTACGAATAGTCAGTGCTAAGACGTGAAAACTGAGGTTGAAGAACTCTGTTTTTTCGTGTTAATTTCTATTTTTTCAAGGGCTACAAGCAGATAAAGGCGTAGTAAAAATGGTTTAAATGGCTCTGAGCACTATAGGACTTAACTTCTGAGGATATCAGTCCCCTAGAACTTAGAACTACTTAAACCTAACTAACCTAAGGACATCACACACATGCATGCCCGAAGGAGGATTCGAACCTGCGACCGTAGCGGTCACGCAGTTCCAGACTGTAGCGCCTAGAACCGCTCGGCCACTCCGGCTTGCAAAGGCGTACTATGTGGACACAGGCAGCAGATCAGCAACACTCTATTTTTATCGTAAACTATGAATTAATTGCTAAGTTTTCAATTTTATCCTCATTTGATGTCTCAAGTTTGTTATAGGTACTCCCATTTTCAACCTTTTGAAGCAATTGGAGCATTCTACTTCACTGATGCTGCACTGCGTAAAATACTTCCAGATTAGGGATGGTGCCATTCTGTAATACCACTGATGTCCGACGTCGACAGCGAGAAACTATCATATAGACCAGATATGTAAGTCTTGCACACTGAATGTAAACGTGTATCATCTAACAGGCCACGCCACATGGTAAAGTTACAGTATTGTCTCAGCAATGCTGTACCAGTTCTTATGCCAAGTGTTTTTTGCTCGTTGCTGTTGTCTTTGTTATCAGCGCTGAGCAGTTACCCCGTTTTCTATTATAACACAATATATGGAACAATGGAAATTTTACGAATAAAAATTACTCGTTTTTTTTTAAGGTTAACTTAAAACCGAAAAGTTTTTCTACTGTTACTGTGGCTAATTGATATTTTTACTTGCGGCTGGTCCCGACGGAGGTTCGGGTCCTCCCTCGGGCATGGGTGTGTGTGTGTTTGTCCATAGGATAATTTAGGTTAAGTTCAAATGGTTCAAATGGCTCTGAGCACTATGGGACTCAACTGCTGAGGTCATTAGTCCCCTAGAACTTAGAACTAGTTAAACCTAACTAACCTATGGACATCACAAACATCCATGCCCGAGGCAGGATTCGAACCTGCGACCGTAGCGGTCTTGCGGTTCCAGACTGCAGCGCCTTTAACCGCACGGCCACTTCGGCCGGCTTGGGTTAAGTGGTTTGTAAGCTTAGGGACTGATGACCTTAGCAGTTAAGTCCCATAAAATTTCACACACATTTGATTTGGTATTTTTACAGGGTTATTAGTAAATAATAAGGGAGATCCGTTATACGTGATGCCAAACAAATATAGGAAAATACCGGCTATTCAAAACTAAATTACAGGTACCGGCTTTAACCGATCGGTTTTCTTTATCACTACCCTGTGGGAAAACCGGAAGGGATGAGGATCGAAGTATTTGAGATGTGATGTTAGGAACGAAAACTGAAAATTAGATGGACCGATAAGGTAAGGAATGAGGAGGTTCTGCGCAGACTCGGAGAGGAAAGGAATATGTGGAAAACACAGGGTCAGGATGATAGGACGTCTATTAAGACACCAGGGAAAGATTTCCATGGTACTAGATGGAGCTGCAAAGGGCAGAGACTGTAGAGGAAGACAGAGATTGGAATACATCCAGCAAATAATTGAGAACGTACGTTGGAAGTGTTACTCTGAGATGAAGAGGTAGGCACAGGAAAGGAATGCTTGGTGGGCAGCGTCGAAAAACCAGTCAGAAGACTGATGACAAAATGAAAAGTAAAAGTAAAGGAATAAAAAAAAAAGAACTCTTCATGCGGAAAATCGAGTGAAGCAGTCCGAACATCTGACTGTTCCACATTCCTAGTACTCGATGAGTCATCCGTGTTTTCCAGTTTCCCTGCACACCCATTAATTAGTTCGACCAATAGAGAGCCTGTGGCAGAGCGCACACCTGGCAGCGAAAGCGACAAGCGCTGGACGGCTGCCAGGGTCACGTACAGACCGCGACGTGCGGCGCGTTTGCCTCGTTACACGTCGCGGCGGCTCTCGTAAATCTGACGCCACGCCGGGCAGCGCCGAGACGCGTGAGCCCGGCGCCGCGTGGCGTCGCGCGCGCGCCTGCGGGATGCGCAAATATTTGCCCTGCGGGTTTCTCCACCGGCCGGTCGGCGAAGCGCGCCGAAGCCACGCACACGTATCTGCCGACGCGTCGCGCTAAACGCGGAACACAGCGTGCTGGCGGACGGCTTGACGGCTGCCGCCACTCCACTCCACTCCACGAGGCAATTTACTCACCACTCGCAAGTAAACCGGCTTGTTTGAGCACTCTGTCACCTGTAAGTAAGGGGCTCCTGGAAACAGGAGCACGTAACCATGTTTGCATTGTAGTCACACATACACACACATACGTAGTACCTGACTCATCCATACGTACACATAGTTCTGTTCGTACAGTAGTTCGACTATTTCTCTGTTTGTACTGTGTTACATTCAGTTCTCTGGTTAATAACGTTTCACTTAAACTGTGGTTAATCTTAACTATGTTCTGAAACTTGCTGACCTCGTCGTCATCTATTTTGTAGTGTCTCAACGCTTTCTGTTCTTCTTCAAATTGTTACAAAACCATCAATCGAAACCATCTTCCAGGATCGTTGAAAAATTCCGAATAACTTGGGTAGCTCTCAGTTATCAACACTATTTTCAGATTAAACCTATCCATTTACACAAGTTTTAGAAACCGCGACTGTTTATTAAATGAAAATAGACAAAACTGCAACAAGTCACTTTTTGAAATAACTATTTATTCATTCTATGAACCGGTTTTTGAAACTTTTCAGGTTCATCTTCAAATGATTTTCTAGAAGTTACATACCTATTTCAAACATGAAGCTGGGTGCTGGCACTCTGGCAAGAATACTTTAATGCAATGCCGTGAGTACTGTTTATCTGTCGATTTGGATCGAAAATTTAGTTTTGTACTTACTGCGACGGTAAGGGCGGCTTTTGGTCTTAGTATGCATCTGCCTATTTCCACTGAAATGACCAGTTGGTACCACATCACTCAATTTTACACGATATATGAGCATATACACTGTGATAAAGAACTTTAGCCAGCATCCAGCATGTGCTTTCCTGTTACTTTTGTTACTTTTTTTAAACATCTCTACACAAGGATATGACCCGGGCTTACTTTGCTAAGAGTAATTATTTGTTTTTGTTTGCATAGAACTAATTTCATCTACGGGCAAATACTTTAACCAAAACTGGCATTGAATGAAATACCAATAAATAAATAAATAAAGTACTACAAGAAAAAACTTCGACTGATTTGGTGTCTTATTTATACTATTAAGCTACCGTATAATACTGTCAATCAATTTAAGAGCAAATGGCTTAATCCCTCCCCCCCCCCCCCCATGAACTGTGGGCTTTGATGTTGGTGGGGAGGCTTCCGTGCCTCGGCGATACAGATAGCCATATCGTAGGTGCAACCACAATGGAGAGGTATCTGCAGAGAGCCCAGAAAACATGTGGTATTTGAAGAAGAATAAGCAGCTTTTTAGTAGTTTCAGGGGCAACAGTCTGGATGACTGACTGATCTGGCCTTGAAACATCAGCCAAAATGGCCTTTTTGAGCTGGTACCGCAAATGGTTGAAAGCAACGTGAAACTATAGCCGAAATTGTTCCCGAGGACATGCAGTTACATTGTATAGTTACATCATGACGCCATTCCAGAGGTAAAAGAGTCCCCCATTCGGATGTCCGTGTGGGGGCTACTCAGGAGCATGTCAGATCAGTTAATCTGGCAGGTAGGTTAGAAAATTTAAAAAGGGAAATGGGGAGGTTAAAATTAGATGTAGTGGGAGTAGTAAAGTTCGGTGGCAGGAGGAACAGGGTTTCTGGTCAGGTGAATGCAGGGTTGTAAATAGCTAATCAAATAGTTGTGAAGCGAGAGTAGGTTTAATAATGAATAAAATATAGCAAAACGTATAATGTACTATGAACAGCATAGTGAGTACATTACTGTAGCCAACATTGACACGAAGCCCACACCCGCCATCGTAGTACATGTTTATGTATCAATTAGCTTCGCAGTTAATAAAGTGATTGAAGAAATGTAAGATGATATAAGAGAAATTATTCAGATAGTTAAGGGAGATGAATATTTAATAGTCATGGGGGACTGGAATTCGATAGTAGGGAAACGAAGAGAACGAAAAATAGTAGGTGAATATGGACTAGGAGAAAGGAATGAAAGAGGAAGCCGGTCTGTAGCATTTTGCACGTAACATAACTTGGTCATATCTAACACTTGGTTAAAGAATCATGAAAGATGTAGTCCAGGCAAATTAGGAAAAATGGGGGAAAAAATTTATAAAGTTTTAAACTTTGGGAAAAGACTCTTAGGGTATCTAAAAGTACAAAACAAAATAGTTCCCTCCCCTATTGAGGGAGCTTCCCCTCCCCACCCCCCCACCCCCCCAACCCTTAATGTATCTTCTTTTCCTTTACTCAAACTTTACGAAAAACGGTTCATTTAACAAAAGTTATCTATACGACAGAAAATATTTCTTTTGGTAGAGAATAAACTGCCTACAGCCGTCCTTATGATTTTATTTATTTTATTTTGTTGCAACCAGTTTCGGGGCTTCAATGCGCCATCTTCTGGCTGTAGTTGATGCGGAAAGCGTTAATACGATCCCTCTATACACCGCATCAATAGTCAGCATAGCTAGATACGTAGATAATCTGAAAACAGGTGTCAGCTCTCTAACCATCAACTGCCAACCAGGTAGTAATACTGGCTACTGACGCAGTATATATACTGATCATATCAACCCCTTCCGCTTCAACCACAGCTTCAAGATGGCGCACTGAAGCGCCGAAACTGGTTGCAACAAAACAAAGTAAATAAAATCATAAGCACGGCTGTAGGAGTTTTATTTTCTCACAATAGTAAACGTCCATAGTCCCAAAGACCTCCTGCGAAAAGGATGGATATGCTAAAATATTTCTGGTGAAATTGTACTCAGAGAAGATCAAATGCATGCTTAAGCAAGGTAATTTGTTTATGAGTGCTAAAATTTCAAGGTAAGAAGGAGTGAAATTTCTTTTAAAACAGGCTTTTATTTATGAGCAACAATTGTGCTTTATAGTCACCTACTTTAGATTTATGCAACTTAAATTATTGGAATGAAAATCACTTTTCCTAAAAATTAAGAATTACCGTAAAACTAATCAACCTTTGTTGGAATATATATTTACAATCATATGTACAGCATGTAGACAGTGAAAATGCCACAACATCTATCAAATAAATAAATTCTTGTAAATATTTTTTTACATAACGCCGTCATCCAAATCTTCTGTAAAATCATTGCGAGGCACATTAGTACAGCTTTGTCCACGACAGTTTTCGCACATTGTTGTGCAATGTAGTTCAGCTTTGACACATTCGCACTTTCTTCCTCAGCTTTGAGTGCAACCGCATGAAATCAGTAGCAGTACTTTCTTTGGAGCAGTTGCTCGTTTGATTTGAATCGGGGAGAGGGATGAGTTTGATTCCCTCCACCCCTGGTTCTGGCATCCAAGTTGTTCCCCAGCCATAGCTGGACTTGTGGGTAAACTCGGTAAGAGTGGAGGCGTCCTGCGTCAGTAGTGGGTGGCAAACGAGAGAGCATGACAGCATTGTTTGGCGACCCACAAGTATATTAAAACATTTAAATCGAATGGAATTTACTTTATCACCAGGACTCTCTACTGCTTTTGTGTAGAGAGAGAGTATAAATTTCTCCCCTCCTTTTGCAATGGTATCAGGAGAGGAAGCCGGACCGTTGAATATCCGTGGAATATTACGAAGTTGGGGATACCGGTTGAGTAGTTGGAAAGCTTGCCGGTTTCCCTTCCCCAAACAAGACTGAAGTACTGTCGCAACCCTATACTGCATGACGAAACAGTATCGAATTCTTGCATTCATGAATGAGTGGGAGTTACGTACATATTTAGAACCGTAACACCTTTTTCTGATGCTACCTTTACCTTCCTTCATCAGGATTATGTCTGTGTCGTCTGGAGCAAGTAGCACAAGATGTTCTACATCTTCACCCACTATTATCATTTCCTGCTGAAATTTTGAGGCATTTACTGCTTTTGCTGCAATTTCAACATCTGCATCGTCATGCGCAATCCTGGTTCCAATACCAAATACAACAGCGGCATCATCTTTATAATGTCTCTGAATATAGGCTATTACGGTTTTATAAATGTCACCAAAAGTTCCACTCTTGGGCCGGACGACATGGTGGATAAGAAACCCTCCATCTATAACAAAGAACTTCGATTGATTATTGTCAATATTCCTTTCAGGTATTTTACTGAAAAGATTGTACAGCGACCTGATTTTTGTTTTCCTCATCGATCCTCATCGAACTACTATCAAACAGAGACATTGGTACACTCGATAATTAGTATATGAAGCGAACCTTTCAGTCTTCAGGTGAATGAAATGTGCTCAGTTTTCTCTGAAATAATAGCGTTGTATCTACTTCAGTTACATGTTTTTGAAGGCTAACAGTTGACATACACATTGTCCTAACCATCCTGCATCGCTTAAGCTTCAGAGAAACAAATTTTGGCGATGCAGTAACTATTGTTCGAATAGCTTCGTCACCAACAGACACAGTTTTGTAACAGTTTACCTCATGAGAGGCTGCTAATCTAGATTCTAATGAAAAAAATAGCTCCTCATGAACAAATGGAATGTGTTGTTGCAACCATAGCTAAAATGTTTTGCGAATTCTCTCGTCAATTTCTATTCTCCCAATCCTCAGTTCAACATGTTGATCAATCGAAACCGAATGTAAATTGTAGGACTGTTCCATCACACATGTGATGGGCTATTGGTGAACCTGAAATCCTTCGGTTAAACACACTATCGGTTAAACCTCTTTCGTGTGAAACACCTCCAACACTCTTCAGGTTCTTCATAAGCGTTTTTCTATCGTTATGTCAATCCAAACTCCACACCAATACTTATCACAGCGCGAACCGTGAAGAAGCTGTCCTTATCGAAATCCGCGGGTTTCATGGTTTCTTTCAGTTTCTACATGACCAGGGGGTACAAATGAGACGCCATAGCATAAGGAAAGTGTGCAGCTCTCACACATTCTATATGGAGCTCCCAATTCCCAATACGCTCTGCCTGGATGAAACGCAATGCCAGTATGGCAAACTGAATGTATTTTATCCATAACTGGGAAGTTTTCCATCTTTGCTTAATATCGTCCACTGTGTTGACATTTTTTTTCAGCTTATCAATCACTTGAAGTTTTTGCAAAATGCCGAAAGATGCACCGTTTACACTCAAAAGAGAAATACATTCTTTGATATGTTGCTTTTCCTTCTCCATGACTGCCATTTTCTCCAGTATTATGATGGAAAGAGCACACACATGACTGCAGAGTGAGCCGGAATTGGCATCTTGTATGCAAGACCAGAAACAAAAGCTGCAGCATATACAGTCTCCAAAAGCTGAGTGAGTCCATTGTCTCCAACTAAGAATGCTATTGATCCTAGAAAAGGAATTAACAATCATATACAACCGTTCACTCGACGAAAGATCCGTACCCAAGGACTGGAAAGTTGCTCATGTCACACAAATTTTCAAGAAAGGTAGTAGGAGTAATCCACTAAGTTACAGGCCCATATTGTTAACGTCGGTATGCAGCAGTATTTAGGAACATATATTGTGTTCGAACATTATGAATTACCTCGAAGGAAACGGTCTATTGACACACAGTCAACATGGGTTTAGAAAACATCGTTCATGTGAAACACAACTAGCTCTCTATTCACATAAAAAGTTGAGTGCTATTGACAAGGGATTTCAGACCCATTCCGTATTCCTGGATTTCAGGAAGGCTTCTGACACTGTACCACACAAGTGGGTCGTAGTAAAATTGCGTGCTTATGGAATATCGTCTCAGTTATGTGACTGGATCTGTGATTTCCTGTCAGAGAGGCCACAGATCGTTGTAACTGACGGAAAGTCATCGAGTAAAGCAGAAGTGATTTCTAGCGTTCCCCAAGGTAATGTTATAGGCCCTTTGCCGTTCCTTATCTATATAAACTGTTTGGGAGACAATCTGAGCAGCCGTATTCGTTTGTTTGCAGATGACGCTGTCGTTTATCGATTAATGAAGTCATCAGAAGATCAAAACAAACTGTAAAACGATTTAGGAAAAATATCTGAATGGAGCGAAAAGTGGCTGTTGACCCTAAATAACGAAAAGTGTGAGGTCATCCACATGAGTACTAAAAGGAACTCGTAAAACTTCGGTTTCGCGATAAATCAGTCTAATCTAAAAGCCGTAAATTCAACTAAATACCTAGGTATTACAATTACGAACAACTTAAATTGGAAAGAAGACATAGAAAATGTTGTGGGGAAGCCAAACCAAAGGCTGCGTTTCATTGGCAGGACACTTAGAAAATGAAACAGACCTACTAAGGAGACTACATAAACTACCCTTGTCCGTCCTCTTTTAGAATACTGCTGGGTGGTGTGGGATCCTTAGCAGGTAGGACTGGCGGAGTACATCGAAAAAGTTCAAAGGAAGGCAGCACGTTTTGTATTATCGCGAAATACGGGAGAGAGTGTCACAGAAATTGTGGTGTCACCGCCAGACACCACACTTGCTAGGTGGTAGCCTTTAAATCGGCCGCGGTCCGTTGGTATATGTCGGACCCGCGTGTCACCACTGTCAGTGATTGCAGGCCGAGCGCCGCGACACGGCAGGTCTAGAGAGACTTCCTAGCATTCGCCCCAGTTGTACAACCGACTTTGCTAGCGCTGGTTCACTGACAAATTACGCTCTCATTTGCCGAGACGATAGTTAGCATAGCCTTCAGCTACGTCATTTACTACGACCTAGCATGGCGCCATTATCATTTGCTATTTATCTTGTGATGCATGTACCGTCAGACCGATGTTCACCAATTATGGATTAAAGTTAAGTATTCCAGCAGCTACGTACTTTTCTTGCTAGTATAACTCCTTTACCTGTTCCAGACCTCACGCCAGCCTGCGTGAGTTTAAACGCGTGCCTTTCGGCTACCCGTCATTGTGGATTGGCTGCCTTGCCAGTCCACAACAGAAATGATACCGGATTTGGGCTGGAAATCATTAAAAGAAATGCGTTTTTCGTTGCGACGGAATCTTCTCACGAAATTGGAATCACCAACTTTCTCCTCCGAATGCGAAAATATTTTGTTGATACCGACCTACATATGGCGGAACGATCACCACAATAAAATAAGGGAAATCAGAGCTCGTACGGAAAGATATAGGTGTTCATTCTTTCCGCGTGCTATACGAGATTGGAATAATAGAGAATTGTGAAGGTGGTTCAATGAACCCTCTGCCATTGACTTAAATGTGATTTGCAGAGTATCCATGTAGATGTACATGTAGATGTAGATCAAGTGAATGTCTCCTAATCGAATAACTATGTTAGTGAATGGCTCATTCCTTCCTTTAGCCTCCATTGCAACTATATCTTGAGCTTTCATGTAGAGTGGTTTACCAAACGTCACGATAGCCACGATACATGTTTGCTGTGTGGTCTTCTTACCCTCCGTAATGGGATAAGTTAAAGCAGTTAAAATGGTACTATAACCTGTGGTCGTGTTGTTGTTGAATGGAAGCGCTAATACATTTCATTGTGTATAAGGTTCTCCAGTTGTGATTTTCTCCATAAAATCTTTTCATGCAAGAATAGAAAGCTGTAAAAACCTTCCCAGCATTCAAGTGAAACAGTGATTGGTAGGCACTGTTGCATTAGTGAATGATTGTACCGAGTAGACATTTTGCAGAACAATTTCAACAATTCCAACTCTATTCTGCCTTCGCAATGTTAGCAGACTATATTTTTCTGCACTTGCTGTTCCAGTAGAGCTAGGAATGACAGAACGCTTCGTTATACTCTAATCTCCTATCGCTCTCCTAGGAGTCACACATAGCATGGAAAGTACATTTTCCCGTCATTGTTGCAATATTGAAGTCAGCATTATCGAAAATGAAATACAAGAACAAATGATTTGAAACATTTTGTTTCCAGAACTGAACGGCAGAAGTCTCAGTTTAAGCCCCAGTGCTATATGAAGAGCAGAAACAAACATTCGAGGCAATGTCAACAATGCTTTTTGATCCCACTTTACGAAACTAGTACACTAGAAAACGAAGTTGCAGTGGGGAGATAAATGAACGAGGCTGGTGGTTGACACAATCAAATTTGATATTGCTGTACATTTTCTTTAAAGGGGACTGTTCACTATCTTTCTTTCTTGACAAAACCACACCCTTAAAAAATTCGTGTAAAGTGACAGGAACCGTAACTTCAGGATTCTCTATCAAGTCATTGATATCTGGTT
Source organism: Schistocerca serialis cubense (assembly GCF_023864345.2). Classification (NCBI taxonomy): domain Eukaryota; kingdom Metazoa; phylum Arthropoda; class Insecta; order Orthoptera; family Acrididae; genus Schistocerca; species Schistocerca serialis. Next base: position 487,844,377 of record NC_064642.1, on the reverse strand, counting down.
AATCGGCACTATTGTAAGGAGTCATTGTTATATCTTCACGGATGGTAGCTGCTTCTACTATTGTCTTTCTCTCGCATTCTTCATTAACAGCTCGTTCATTGTACCACTGATTCAAAAGGTGTGGCCACTGTCACGAAAACATACAACTGGGGGATTTTTGGCATTGTGGCCAACAAGACCCCACCACCAAAGTGTTCAGTCAATTTGTATTTTAGAGTTTTGATAGTCATTGTCTCTCCTTCTGGGAGACAGTCATTAACTCTCTGCAACAAGTAGAGCAGTGAAAACTGACGTTCTTCTGGACTATCTAGTCCTTCGTCACTATTCATGTCTCTCCTTCCGAAATACATCTACCACAAATAAAACAGGTAGCAGCATTATTGTTTTCTCAGCCCAGACAAAGGAAATGAGACTAGGAAGAATCACTTCCTAAATACTCTCACAAGAACAGAACTCTCTGCCACTATTTTGACAGTTCACAACATTTACTCAACTGAACTGAAACGGCAGCGACAATAGAGGAAAGGGAGTGCTGAGTGAATTGGAAGGGGAAATGGACGTTTTATTTGTTGGCACTTATTCCTGATTTCAACAGTACTGATCGAAAAAGAAATATCATCAAGTAGAATATATAGGCTACGCAATATTTCCATACCCTTAATTACGCTTTTTATTTGAATCCAAGGTGCACAACTTTGCGTCCGCCGTTGGGTGCCGACAGATGGCGACAACGGTAAGTAGCAGTCGAAAGAAACAGCTCGCAGACGTTAGGCAGAAATCTTGGACCTCGGTCAACATAACCTCACTCAAACGTAAGTCGATTTGTGTCTCCATCGTAAAGTTGTTCTTAATTGAAATTGTCAGTTTACGAGCCGAATTCTCGTCATTTGCGGGAGAGGTTACTGTTTCGTTTCAATATGAAGGTAACAGCGGTTGACTCTCATCGACTGCTCTCAAGTACGTATGATAAGGACGCTATCAGTGAAATAACGTGTCGTTAGTTGTTTCAACACTTCAAGAATGGTGATTTTAACGCCATAGACCGGCATAGTAGTGGAGGAAAGAATGTTTTCGAAGATGCAGAACTGGAGACATTTCAGAGGGAAGACTCGCGTCAAAATCAAGAAGAATTGGCACGATTAGTGGGAGTGATACAGCAAGCCATTTCAAAACGTCTCAAAGCTATGGGCATGATTCAGAAAGAAGGAACTTGGGTCCCGTATGAGCTGAAAATAAGAGACGTTGATCGGCGTTGGTGTGTTTGTGAACATCTGCTTCAGAGGCAAAAATGGAAGGGATTTATGCATCGCATTGTGACCGGGAACGAAAAATGCGTTCATTACGATAACCCTAAACCCGAAAAATCATGCGGATATCCCGGCCATGCTTCCACGTCGACGGCCAAACCGAATATTCACGGCTCGAAGATCATGCTCTGCATGTGGTGGGACCAGCTCGGCATCGTGTACTATGAGGTATTAAAACCAAGTGAAACTATCACAGGTGCTCGTTATCAAACGCAATTAAAGCTTCTGAGCAGAGCATTAGAAGACAAACGGCCACAGTACAGCGATAGGCATGATAAGGTGATGTTGCAGCACGACAACGCTCGAAGACGCGTTCCAAAAGAGATCAACACGTACTTCGAAACGTTAAAATGGGAAGTCGTACCCCACCCACCGTATTCTACAGACACTGCTCCCTCTATCACCTGTATAGATCAATGGCGCATGGCCTGGCTGACCAACACTTCCGATCTCATGAAGAAGTCACAAATTGGATCGATTCGTGGATCGCTTCAAGAGATGAACCATTTTTTCGACTTGGGATTCATACACTGCCCAAAAGATGGGAGAAAGTGGTGACCAGCGATGGAAAATACTTTGAATGATACATGTGTAACCAATTTCTTCCATTAAAGCTTCAAATGTTGAGGAAAAAATGGAGGAAGCAAAGTTGTACGCCTTTTACTTTGCTGTGTAACAAAAACTGCAAAATATAATGTTAACAGAATTTTATTCCAATTCTTATACCTCAAATACCATTCGTATAAATGAAAGCATGCATCAGATCTTATTCGTGTACAATTTTGCGGGAAATATATTTAGTAATAAGAGCTCTATTCTGAAAATAAGTCTTTTTGCCTATAAATTTTAAATATGGTGCAAATTAACTTCCAGAGGAGATAAAAGATAAAAGGAGGATGCGCCCCCTCCCCTTTTAAATTTCCTTATTTTCACACTACCGTTTTCGGACGGTTATAAGCCCATCTTCAGGTATCGTAGCAGTGCTGTGGTCCCCGAGCGCAGCGTGTACCAGGCTGCGATACCGGAAGATGGGCTTATAACAGTCCGAAACAGGTCGTGTGAAAATAAAGAAATTTACAACTGAAACGGTATTTTCAACATCTGCCGCAGTAAAAAACATGTATCAGTTTGTCCACGAAAGTATTTTTGTGTTAGCAGTAAGTGGTAAGGCGCCGAAATCGCTTATACTTCCTCGTCTCTTATGCCTTTTATATCGTTGAGAGAAGTAGAAAAGCAAAAAGCAACTGGAATCGGCCATGGAATCTCGTTGAAACGTGATATGGTTTCTGTGATGCCGGATTCGATATGTAATATTTCTATACGATCATTATCGATGAACTGGAAAACACACTTTTTGAAGATACACAATTTTACGTGTCAACTATATTATCTGAATATTTACTTCCATAAAAAGTTCGACTGCTGTTCATAAGAAGTCCGATTGTTTCTCCCAGATCTGTATCATCACGAAATACAAAACTGATTCCAGTTCCCATGACACACTGAAATAATAGAACCTTTAATTTCTCCAAATTTATAAGTCTATAGTTATATGGATACATGTATATAAATTTAAAATTCAGGATAAGATGACTGTGTGGATAAACTGAGTGTCTCTGCTCATTCCAGAAAGTTAGTACAGTATATGAGTGTGGAAATTCAGCTGCTCCCAATTACCGACGTGTGAAATTGATAAATGTTCTCATTTACAGAAGTCTCTCCATTCCCATTTACAGAGGTTTGATCGAGAATAAATTAGGGGCCTGACAATTAGTCTAACTCACTAACCCAGTTTTCACTTATTTAAAACTGACTGCGTGTGACTCAGTGTTGGATCTCAAGCTCTTATCCCAGATGGTGTGTGTGTGTGTGTGTGTGTGTGTGTGTGTGTGTGTGTTTGTATCTGCCAGGGCTAGGCAGAGACGAACGTGGATAATACATCTAAGACATTTAATGCATAAAATATAACTTCATTTATAAATACAATAGCTCTGTTCTATATTCACTCGCAATCACCAATTCAGTAATATCCAGACCTGAATAATGTAAAATTTTCAGGTCTTTCTACGTTCAAATGTCGCATTAAAACACCAACTGGACTATAGAATACTGACTAAATAAAAGTAACTCAGGAATGTGTCACTGCCTGATCACATACAAAAAAAACTAGAAAAGCAAGACACCTTGAACACACATTAAACCGTCATAACAGTTCTGAGAGCAAGTCAGTCAGTCCAGAAAATCCTAAAATTGGACCATACTCTTCTCATCCAACATGTTGGAGGGTAGCCCCGTCGCACCAGGAAGCCACGTGACATGAAACTAAACCCAGTGTGAGGGTGAGCGAGAATAATTTTATTTCATCTCACCTTTCAGATGGAGGTATGCCACAATCGACTTGTTGGTTGTACCAACTGCAACTTATTCTCTGTCACTCACAACCTCGAGATGTACATTGTTATATACTCTGGAAATGAATACAAAAAAAAATCAGCGTAAAACCTAGCTCTCGAGTAGTATGATGGGAATGACAGAAATGTACAAAGTTCATTGTTCACTGAACTTTCTTGAACACAGAATCTACTACAGACAACCTATTGGTGTGCACCTGCCAATCCACTGACATGGTGACTTGTAACGAAAATGGTAAGGTATACCCGATTAGGTAATCTAGAATACGACTACTCAGAAGAATGGCTGCGCCATACAGGCGTTGTTTTATCTATGTATTACCACGAGCTGTTGTGCAGGCATTGTAATTGGTGGTTAGCATCACCACATGGCATGCTGTGAGTCACCAGTCCAAACAAACCCATCAACAATTATTTGTTATTTAGTATTTATAACTCCTGGAAGGTCCATGAAATACCTTATTTTTATAAACGTTGTATATTCTGGAATGTTCTATGTTTGTATACATACCAGCATTCCTGAATATCTGATGTTTGTATTGATAAATATACTCTCTGGCCATGACGTCACTTCTGTTTTGGCTGAACACTGCTGTTCATAATAAACATGCTTTCAATTCCAAATATTGTACTTCACTGACGATTCTGATTTGAATTTGTACTTGAGTTTTGATTAACATGTGATATTGTTTGGTGGATACCCTGGTACTTGAAAGCATTTACGTCACTGTAGCTCCAACCAGGCAATGTAGAAGGTGTTTGGTAAACGTTGTGAGGTGTTGGTTGAGTATTTAGTGTGCCACGATGCTACAGAATCTATACCTGGTGATTTACAGTGATAAATAGCTCCCCATAGTAACATGTAAATTGAAAGAAAACAAAGTGACGCAATTGAAAACAGATTGTCTAATAAAATTACCAGGTGTGGCTCGAACCATGAAATATGCGTATATCTAACATAGATATACTGATGATCGGATCCAACAAACTAAAATGGAAAGTAAGAGCCACTATAATAATCTGATATATTTATAAAGCACGTAAAAACGTTTTATCCACTGAATCAAGAATACAATTAATTTTTGAGGAACAAGGAATTGAAAAAAGTACGATAACTAAGGCACAGGGTAACTACATCATGGAAATGATATAAAAAGTGCTTTCATGAATATCACCTAAGATTGCTGAATAACTTAATGAGCTAAAGAAAAGTATCGGGAAAGCGCGAACAAACACCAGTACACTCACCTAAATACATTGTAGTTGCAGCTAGCAGGCACTGAAAATTATATCAGCAAAACGAAACCTTGACGTTTGCTTACCATTCTAGTGATGCACAAGTGCAAAGGATAGCTGTTGCAATGGTTGCGAATTCAAAGTTCAGCCCCAGCATCTGTGTTGAGCTCTAAGTTGGAGAAATCTTGCTCTGCAGCTATAAGACAAAGTATACGATCTCTGGCTCTATGGAGAAGTCATCTCTATGATGCCCTAAGGTGAAGTGTACACTTAATCTCCTCTACAAAACTTAGCTAGCACTAGAATTTCGCCAGCCATTTGCAACAGTCCTTGTAAGTTCCATACAGTGATAATTTAATAAACATGCCAAAAAATTTCGTGATCTAAAGGATTGTGCCATGGTTAACCAATGAGAACGATTTTCACTTGGAGTAGGGTAAAAGGCAGGAGGTCTCCTCAACTATGGGACAGATTTAAAGTCATGGCCAATGAGGAAGTTTGCACATACACGTTTGCTAGTCTTCTTCACCTGGTATGAAGATAACTGCCATGAGTCAATCAAGGGCTTTCTTGTATGTATGTATGTATGTATGTATGTATTGAACTGTGGACCTAGAAACGACGGAGAGGCTTCGTCCCCGCCGTAGCCCTCAGTGGTACATAACAGGCCACAGCAGTCCACTTATCCTAACACCGCCCCACACCGAACCCAAGATTATTGTGTGGTTCTGCCCCCAGTGCATCTCAACCCCCCCCCCCCCTCCCCACCCCCTGGAGCGAGTATAGCCTCTACGTTTGCGTGGTAGAGTAATGATGGAGTACGCGTACGTGGAGACGGTGTTTGCACAGCAATCGCAGACATAGTGTAACTGAGGCGGAATAAAGGGAACCAGCCCGCACTCGTCGAGACACATTGAAAAGGGCTTAAAACCATCCACAGGCTGGCCAGCACACCGGACCTCGACACTAATCCGCCGGGCGGATTCGTGCCGTGGACCAGCACACCTTGCCGCTCGGGAAGCCGTGCGTTAGACTGCATGTCTAGCATTGCGGGTAGGACTTTATTAAATTTTGAATAAAAATTACAGCAGTCCTCCTTTGAGGCAAATAGCTGGATCACAAATTAGCAGCGTCATGTTTTCTCCTCTCTTTCAGATTTTGTCTTTGTAAAAACGAATTCTTTGCATCTCACACACAGTGAAACTTTATAATGGGTGGGCTGCCTTCATCTGTTGCCCTCCCCCCCTGCATTCAGCTGGCAGAGCACACTTCTCAACGTGTACCTGGCCACGATTTGCCCTTCAACACACATTTTTACAACCCATGCGGTTCCCCTCGTGATTTTTGTCTTTCGCCAGCCAGCTATAAGACTCAGGCTGCAGCACATTAAAAGAATATGTAAGCGTACCAAAAGGAAAGGAGACTGAGCTAAATTGATTTCCAATAACTGCCATTTATCATTACCGTTAAAGCTTTCATACAGCATTAATAACTTTATTTGATGTACTAGTCAGGAGGAGGAGAAGATTAGTGTTTAACGTCCCATCGACAACGAGGTCATTAGAGACGGAGCACAAGCTCGGATTTGGGAAGGATGGGGAAGGAAATCGGCCGTGCCCTTTCAAAGGAACCATCCCGGCATTTGTCTGATGTGATATAGGGAAATAACGGAAAACCTAAATCAGGATGGCCGGACGCGGGATTGAACCGTCGTCCTTCCGAATGCGAGTCCAGTGTGCTAACCACTGCTCCACGTACTAGTCAGTTATGGATATTGAATTATTAATTACATTAAAGTACAATTTTGGAAAGAAACTGCCATGTAATAGTGGTTAGGAACCTCAAGCATTACATTATTCCTAATATCTGTATATTGAGGAACAATGGATTCAAAAACAGCTGTAAGTCAGCAACCCATCAGCTATCTATCACTGTTTTCTTCAGATACTAGTTAGGATCCTGTGATGTGGCTGAAAGGATTTGATCGAGTCACCAAATACAACAGGTGGGATAACATGATCTTCTGGAAAATGTATACGCTCACTTGGATGACACAGCTAGAAATTTTCTAAAAACAATGAAGAGAAGCTCGACAGCTGGGACCACTGAAGAAAGCGTTTGATAACTATTAAGAGCAAGTCCACTTAGAAAAAGCGAAAAAAAGTCCCGGCGTCATGGTGGAATGACGCAGTCATGAATATTGAATGTTTTGGCCTTTCGCAAAGTTGTCCATCTGAATACCAGAACAGCAGACAAACTCTCAACATTTGTTGAAAGGAGACACTGACGACGTGACTTCTGGTGAAGGATGTCACAACCACAGAAGAATTCATCAAGTCGTGCCAGTGAGTCTAGGAAATGCAAAAAGGAAAAGAGAAAAGAAAGAAAAGAAAAGGATCGTCTTCCTATGCTAGTTGTGGAAGACCAACGTAACCTCACATCTCTCATATGCCAGACAGCAAGAGAAGAGATATCAGCAGTGTATGGAAGCTGGAAATGTCCGACTGAGTACACAAGACACACAGGCCATGAATGTCGACCCAAGATGTTCTGTGGTAGTTGTAGGTAGAACAGAATGTTAAAGAATTGAAGCAAGCTTTGACACCAGTCTGTATCTCTGCCGAACGTTCTGTCCAGAATGGAGTCGAGCAACCCAGACCAACACTATCGCCATCAAACGACAACCTGGCATCCAACAAACGTAAATGTAGGGAAAGAAGACAGTTGTTTGACGTCTGTTACGCCATAAGATGTCAACCATCATGACAGTCCTATTCATGTGAATCGAGTGTAGATTACTATCTTCAACCAGTGGGCCAAAGCTGGTCACCGTACCTTGGGCATGGTCGCTTCCCAGCATGTTGTAGCCATTCCCCGTCCCGCAAAGAGGTACCAACCGATCGCCTAGCCGACAAGTCCAGAAAAACAAAAAGACCATCTATGAAGATCTTCCATGGAGGCGGTTACCAAAATGACCGGAAATATCATCGACGTCACCTTCGAGGAACAAGAAGAACAGACGCTTGTCAATCCAGGCGCTCCGTTTTCTGTAATGCCAAACGCTTTTGTCGCCAGCTACGGAAGCTTATGTTCATTGATACGAAAGCGATTGTGTCGAAGGCCACCAGCAGGAAATACGTCCAGCTGACAGGAACATGTGTTGCAAGGACCAGTAACAGGATACAGCCCTCTGAAACTGTCGTTTTAACAGATCGTAGTCATGACTATATTCTTGGATGGGATTTCTTGCAAGCATCAAAAGCATTCGTAGACTGTGGAAGATTAGAGCTCCATACTGACGAAGTTATTCTAACAAGCATACATAACGAAGATTGCCCTGCGCAGTTATTTCCATTGCAGACCCCGTTATTCCGCTATCAACGAGAAGAATTCCAGTCGTCAATCGAGATGCATAGATGAACTGAGAAGCTTTTGTAAATTACAAAAAGCTACCCAGGCGGAAAAAAAGAAAAGAAGAATATATGTCAGCGATGATTGCGAGCATTCTGGGTAGTCAAGGATAAAATAGGATCACACCTGCCCGTGGCAGTTAGGAACAGCAGAACCAGTCATGAAATGACAGCTTAGTGTCATCAACGAAGAATCAGGCACTACTTTTAGTATAGCAAAACATGAAAGGCAGGTACTATCTAACTAGCAATTTTTTCTGGCATAAATAAGTAACAACGTCAGCAAGTGGTAGCCATTTTGCATAAGTTCTCGAATGCTTTCAAATTCGGATTGGAGAAAACACAGACCAACCGGCCCGCGATGAAACACCATATCAGCACTGGGAATCATCTACCAACTAGTCATCACTCATAATTTTAGAGTGTCGCTTGCTGAATAGCAGATAATCCGAGGGGGGCGGGGTAACATGCTGCAAGTTGTCATCATTGAACTTTCAGAGAGTCCTTGGTCCTCTTCGGTGGTCCCACAAGAAGTTACTGCGTTGACTAGCAACCACCGAAAAAAATGACGCAGAAAGACATCTTAGACTCTTAAAGTGACAATGTTTATCTCAACTATGGTTACATAGACAGGTTACTGGTAAATCATAATTCAGGAGAATGTCTGGTAAAAGCGCTCCTGATGAGCTGTATGAGTTAGGCCGTTTGGACTGTGTAATGCTCCAGTCACCTAAAAACTTATGGTGGACAACATATTTCCACATTTTTATTCCTAGATAACATTGTCGTTCAAACTGAAGGTCTCTGGCAGAATCAGATAAAGTGCCTGTTGGTCACACTAGAAATAAAGATCTTGGAGCATTTAGTAAACGGCGATGCAGTCCAACCTGTCAGAGGAGGGTATGCTACGTACCGATGCAAGTGGTTGGGTCCTTGAGGGTGTTACATTTTTTTACCGGTAAAGTGCACTGATTAGCCAGAATATTATGACCACCGACCAGCAATCCATATAAACCAGTCCAGGCAAAAGCAGTGTCACCTGGCGATGCGAGGAATGACTGGTAGTCAGACACATGCAAATTGCGTGTAGTATCATTGAGCGTGTTGTTTGTGTATAAACTGGGGAAGGCGAGTGATCTATCTGAGTTTCACCAAGGAAAGACTGTCATGGCCCAGAGGATTGACACGAGCATTTTGGAAACTGCATGACCTGTTGAGTGCTCGAAGAGTGCTGTGAAGACAGTCTTCCGCACGTGCTGAAACCACGTACAGAAGTTGTGGGGTTAGGCGGCCGCCCCTCATTGCAGATCTCGGACGTCGCAGGCTGGAAAGACTGGTAAAACAGGACAGGCGGCGAACTGTGGCGGGACTAACACCAGACCTTAATGCTGGGCAAAGTGCAAGTGTGTCTTAACACACAGTGGAACGAAAAATCCTGACGATGGGTCTCAACAGCCGACAAACCTGCATGTAAATGCAAGGGCCAATGCTAAAACCACAACTTCGGTTGAGGTAGGCACGTCACCATAGGCCCTGGACGTGGTCGCAATGACTAATTGTTGAGTGGTCTGATGAATCCCGACATCTTCTTCACCATGACGATGGGAGAGCGTGAATCCGTCGTCTTCCAGCGGGACAGCTCCTTGACGCCTGTACTGCAGGACAGAGACAAGCTGGCGGCGGCTCCATTATGTTCCAATATTCACTTGAACATTCATGTGTTCATGGTGACCACGAAGTATCATACACCGATTGCTGGCAACGTACATCCCACCATGACGATCTTGTTTCCAGAGGGTAGTGCCATTTTTCAACATAATAAGGCGCCATGTCTCAATGCCAGTAGTGTCATGGACTGGCTCGAGGAACACAGTGGCGAGTTACATTTGATTTACTCGCCCCCGAACATCCCAGATCTGAATCCTATCGAACATATCTGGGCTGAGATAAAACGTGGCGTCAGAGCTCATCGTCCCCCTTCCTGAATTTACAGAAATTAGGTAACTTGTGTGTGCGAACGTGTAGCCAACTATTTCCAGCGACATACGAAGGCCTCATGGCTTTCATACCATTACGCGTCGCCGCTGTTATCCGTGCCGAAGGTGGACACACAAGCTATTAAGTAGATGGTCATAATGAACTGGCTGATCAGTGTATAATCCCTGTTACAATTCGTATTCATTGTTTTTATGATTACAAATATGTGGACCAAACAATAGCTCACTCTTCGTTAAATGTAAAATTTTGTGGTGTTGTTATGACGGCAGGTGTTACTTCAGTTTCTTCTTGAGGGCCACGACAGCATAAATGGTGTTCTAAAACCTATAACGTATAGCCTTCATCAGTGTTAATTGCAACTACGTTTTCTGGTTGCAGAGAAGACTTCATAAAGTTTGAAACACACTGTTTAGTGCAGAGTTTTGTGGAGCCAGTAATTACACTCCAGTAATGCCCTGAAATCGTCTCTTGCTGGCGGGAATGCTGACCCCCGGGTGAAATATCGGCGTGATACACTAGCAGCAGCTGTACAAGCGCGCCTGTGTGCCAAGTTTGATTGGCCCCGCAGGATGAAATATTCAGGGCTCGGCATCAGCGCTGCGGCTGCGTTTGATGTGTCGCCAGTGCATCAGGCGGCCGCCTGATTTGATTCCAATCCGCTCGCCAGATCAAAGGCATCGTGCACAGGCGGGCCCACGTAGCCGCACACACTTACACGTACTGGGTGCGCGGTCAGACCACACCCTGCTAGGTAGTTTCTTGCTGTTAGGAAACTCTCCGCTCTCTCGCGCGATTTGCGTCGCGGGCGGACGGTTTACTGGCTATTGACCACGCTTTCAGACCCTGCCGAGGAGGAAGAACGGTTTGAACCGACAGAACTGCTGTTGCCCATAATACTTATATTTGTATGGTCACATGCCCGGCATTGCCTGGGTATTCATTTTACCAATTTACTATTAGAAACTAAACCACATACTTGTACGTATGCATTCCTGCAGTAGACTTGGTGTTAGTTGATCCCGGACGGTTTCTGTGCGCTGGGCAAAGTTGCTTCGCGTATCTAGAACGCGATTTTGTAAATGTATCTATGGCAACGTCTCTTCGTAGCTCTACAGACGGCTGTTGTTCACGCATACAGCCGTTTGCTACTTGCATCTGAAACATGTGAAAAGCGCGGCCTGGTGTCGGGGATTTCTTTAAGTTGACTCGACTATAGCAGAGTCTTAATAGGGACGAATAAATGTATTAAAACGGTGACTACCCTTTCAGAATATACACTCGTGATGAACAGCGGTCCACGGCACTTGAGCAAGTGGCTGGACGTATATATTTTATTAGTAGTAGGACCAGAAGATAATGAAAATTTCGAGTTGAAACTAGTAGTCTGGATAATGAATGCTTTGAAAACACGACTGTGGTGTTCCACTACCATTGCATTCGTGGTGATAGACGTATCACAATCAAACACCTCGCTGAACGTCTCTGTTGGTAGTGCTGACACACTCGTCTACCAGTTGGAGCATTCAAAGGTGTTTGCCCGTTGGGTTCCTAGCCTAACAGAAGATCATTAGCCGGCCGGTGTGGCCGTGCGGTTCTAAGCGGGTCAGTTTGGAACCGCGTGACCGCTACGGTCGCAGGTTCGAATCCTGCCTCGGGCATGGCTGTGTGTGATGTCCTTAAGTTAGTTAGGTTTAAGTAGTTCTAAGTTCTAGGGGACTTATGACCACAGCAGTTTAGTCCCATAGTGCTCAGAGCCATTTGAACTTTTTTTGAAGATCATTAAGAACAACGGAGGACCATCTGTGCGGAACTGCTTGCGGGATTACAAGGCTGACTGTGACAGGTTTTTGGCGAACATCGTCGCAAGCGATGAAAAATGGGTTCATTACTTCGATCCGGCAACAAATTGGTTGTCCCTGGAGTGGCGCAACAGCACCTCTTCTCCCAAGAAAAAGGTCAAAGCCCAACCCTAAAATCGTTCAAATGGTTCCAATGGGTCTTAGCACTATGGGACTTAACATCTGAGAACATCAGTCCCCAAGGCTTAGAACTATTTAAACCTAACTAACCTAAGGACATCATATAAACCAGCGACCGTAGCAGCAGCGCGGTTCCGGGCTGATGCGCCTTGAACCGCTCGGTCACAGCGGACGGCGCCCCGCCCTCAGCCGGCAAAGACATGCCAACCGTCTTCTGGGACTTTGAAGGAGTTACTCAGTTTGATGTCTTCCCTCGTGTTGCAACGATAAATTCTGAAGTGTAGACTGATACCCACAAGAAATTGATGAAAAGACTTCAGCGTATTCGTTGCCCAAAAATACAAGCGAACCTCTGTTTCTCCATTCCAACGCAAGGCCTCGCAGGTGTCTGAGCACCCGAGAAGTGTTCACAAACCTTCTTGGACTGTTCTTCTTCGGCTACCCCACAGCCCGGATCCCGCAGCGTCTGTCTGACCCAAAGAAGGATGCACTCCGTGGGAAGCAGAACGTTATGATGATGGGGAAGTACATGATGCAGTAAGACGCTGGTTCCGACGTCGACCAATAAATAGATACCACGCGGGCACAGAGGTCCTCCCGGTGAGGTGGTGTAAGGCCGTCGCATTAGACAGAGACTGAGTGGAAAGATATTGTTTTGTAGCCAAACGAATGGGGAGTAATATGGTGTACTGGAACCCTGAAGAAAACCAACCTGCTTCCAGAAAAAAAAAATGTGTTGCATTACTTATTGAACGGCCTTCATACGTATATACACCGGAATATGTGGGTAATGCCTGAAAAATGTGTTGCGAATAGAGGTAATAGCAAAGGAGTAATAATTGTAAAAGTCATGCACATTGCAACAGTTTTTCACCCATCTCAATGATTATGACGTCATGTCTTCTGAACTATGTATGATTCTATTGCATAATTTTCCAGGTGCTCTTAGCGGCATATGTGAATACCGCCTGCGAAATGTTTTGCGAACAGAGTAACTAGCACGGAAGTAATAAATTTAAACGTGCATACTGAGGCTGAAATTTTTTACGCGTCTCATTTTTTGTGACGTCATATCTCCTAATAGGTAGGTTCTCACCACTAAAGCGATTGTTCCCTGACAGTAAGGATACGTATACCACGTCCGATTGAAATCGGTACAGTGGTTTAGGAGATATTGAAATACGTGCACAAACACAAACACACACACACACACACACACACACACACACACACACACACACACACACACACAACCCAACACATTCACACAAACAACAATTTCTGTAATACATAGGAATTTCAGTTCTAAACGAAACATGTCTTGTTTTAGAAATGGTATTTAGTGCACTACAATTTTAAATTCTGTCTATGCTCTACATTTTTCAAATTACTACATTTTCGCGCTATTGTATCCAATAAATGACTTTTTGGAGAATGCTGGCTGTTATATTACACAGAATTCTGATAGCAGAGAGGAGCAACCAGCGACAATTTAGATGTGGGTTTCTTTACTAAAAGCGATCATTACTGGTTTCGAATCTGCATGCTCGTATTTAGATGGCTTACATTCTTATGTCAAACCACGTGGACGTTGATTCGAAATCGAGTTGCTGTAAAATGACTGCTAGAACAGTTATTCTTACCATCTTCCTACGTCAGGAAAAGTTACTTTGTTCTTCAAAAAATGGTTCAAATGCCTCTAAGCATTATGGGACTTAACATCTGAGGTCATGAGTTCCCTACACTTAGAACTACTTAAACCTAACTAACCTAAGGACATCACACATTCGAACCTGCGATCGAAGCAGCAGCGCGGTTCCGGACTGAAGCGCCTAGAACAGCTCAGCCACAGCGGCCGGCCTTACTCTTCAGTTATTCTTTGCGTTCACACGTAATTACACTCACTGCGGTCACGAGTTCGTTGGCCAACAGTTCAAAATACCTTTAAACATGAAACCACCTCCCTAGCCATGTGCAATGTGCTTTTTGTAGGGAAAAGTGGACACCCTAGTATTAAAATTAGAAGCTGTTTATATACCTTTAGGAGTAGCTCATGAGACGCAAATTACCCACACCTTAGGGATTCATTATTTTAGAGGACCGGTCTACTGGGCACAAGCGTCAGAGGCGCTTACGAAACTTCAGCAAATCTGCTTTTGCAGAACACTGTCTTGGTACCGATCCATTTTGGAATATAACAACATGCATATTCTACCGAGTACTTCCAGATACCGAACAGTGTTCTTGATGAAGCAGCTGAAAGTAAATCAGCGAGTCGTTTTAGAAAGTTTTTGCTGAAATTCTGTTTGCAATTCTGTTTCCTCCGTGGCCAATCAACAGTTGGACAAAGTCAATGCTACTTCTCACCTGTTAACATTCTAAAGGCCGTTGCTTCCGTGCCAGCCTAGCGTCTACCATGCACGGCGAGCCATTACCATAAACCTACACTCCGATTTACTTTTTGCGACGACAGTGCCCGACCCAGAGCACTTGAGGTGGATCGTTGTCTGGGGAATGACATCAAGATCCCGGCGACCGACAGCACAGGAATTGACTCTTCGACCCTGAGCAGCAAAGTATATATTAAAATCGTTAATGAAGCGGTGTGCGAACGCATCTTACGTGAGACCAAACAGAGGCTCCGCTTCTGTCATGTTGACGGCAATATCGGGGCGGTGACCGTCGACCACGCAGGATTAGGTGTGCGTACGATAAGCATTGTCTAATTGCCATTCGAACTTCCAGCACAGGAAGTCGTCGCGGCACTCCGATCGTACGGAACAGTCCACGACCATATTGCGGAGAAATGGGCGCAGTTTCAGACATATCCTGCACTAAACAGCGAGCCCGCATCTCGTGGTCGTGCGGTAGCGTTCTCGCTTCCCACGCCCGGGTTCCCGGGTTCGATTCCCGGCGGGGTCAGGGATTTTCTCTGTCTCGTGATGGCTGGGTGTTGTGTGCTGTCCTTAGGTTAGTTAGGTTTAAGTAGTTCTAAGTTCTGGGGGACTGATGACCATAGATGTTAAGTCCCATAGTGCTCAGAGCCCACTAAACAGCGTGCAATAGGTCACCATTGATCTCAGAAGCCACGTCCAGTCATATCTAAAAATCGGTGGATGCCGTGCAATAACTATGTATGTCGGTCATCCTCAGACCTCTTTCGAGAGCGGGAAAGAATGTTACCTTACAACGGAATTCCTACAACGGCGCTTTACGCAATTTCCATTTGGCGACGGACAACCCACGTCTCAAACAACAGTGCAACTGCTGACCTAAGCTACTGCCTTCGCTTCTGCTGCCGCCTCGCAAACACGCCCGGACGCCATAACTGAGAGAGTGTATGCCCAAACGGAGAGCGCCTCGGACGGTCCGCCGCCTCGGCCGGCCGTCGATCCCTCTCCAACTATGCGGAGGCTGCCGGCCGCTGACCACACCTCGGCAACAAGATGGATATCGATTTACTGATCGTGTCTACACTGGCCTTACTGGCAGGGCGTCGCGACGCCTGACTTCGTCGATAGAGAAGGTCGCGTAAAGAAACCACATTCTCCGAAACTTCGCAAGAGAAGGTCCTGAACCGTCTACAGCCAAGAGGATACGTTGCAGGCTTAAGACGAGGCCCCGTCGATCCAAACGGCATCCACGAAACCGCCAACACTGAATTAGAAGATGTGAGCGAGGCAACTGATATGCCTGCGATCGTCGCCCCAAAGCCCCATCGGAACGCTGAATTATTTAATGGACGTAACACAATCGAAACTACACCAAGAACCAGTACTTCATCTTCTTAGGTCAAATAGACGGCATGGCACGAAGATGAGGTCGAGAAGCCAGACCCATTACCCTGTTACAGGTCCCTGCCACGTCGGTGCCGCTCCACTAATGGTACTCTCCTCTGAACTTCGAGTGGCACCCCTTTCCACTGAGGTCACAGTGGACCAAAATCCAGCAATCCACCACCATACCTATCACATAACAACTATCAATACCAACAACATCCGGTCAAGCTAGAAACTCCGCCTTATCCAGGAGATACTGGGCATTTGATGTTCATTTCGCCCTCCTGCAGCCGTTTCGCTTGGCCAGACTCCCAGAAACCAATAGCTATACCGCCTACGCCTACGGTGATTCCACTGGCCGTGGAGACGCCATCTGCATCCACAAATGGATTCCTGTCACCGATGTCACCTTTCTTCCATCAGCTCAGGGCTCACTGCCATGGGGATACACTTCATTAATGTCTACGTCCCATAACGACACTGTCTGTCGTCGTGGGACTACGGCGTCCCGTAGGGTAGACCGTTCACCGGGTCCAAGTCTTTCGATTTGACGCCACTTCGGCGACATGCGCGTTTGCGCGTTGATGGGGATGAAATGATGATGATTTGGACAACACCAGTCCCTGAGCGGAGAAAATCTCTGACCCAGCCGGGCATCAAACACGGCCCTTAGGATTGACATTGTGTCGCGCTGACCACTCAGCTACAGGGGGCGGACAAAACAAATGTCGTGTGACTAGGGCCTCCCGTGGGGTGGACCGTTCGCAGGGAGCAAGTCTTTCGATTTGACGCAACTTCGGCGACATGCGTGTCGAAATAATGATGATGATGATGATTAGGACAACACAACACCTAGTCCCTGAGTGGAGAAAATCTCCGACCCAGCCATGAATCGGACCCCAGCCCTTACGAGTGACAATCTGCCGCGCTGCACATTCAGCTACAGGGGGCGGATATAACGGCACTGACCAATGACGTGAAAGGACCCAGTTTTATTCTGGTGACTTCACCCCCTGTTCATAGTGCGATACGAACGCTGCCTGCTAGTAGGTTACTTTAACTGCATTCTGCACCCAAAATATTGTGTTCCAGGCTATACTGCATACCAGAAATTACATATAGCGATGCAAGACCTCCTGCTCCACGATACCTGGGAAGTTCAACACGATGACCGTTATGGCCATATGTTTCTTACCAGTCATTCTGCAAGCCGTGTAGACAGCGTATGTGTCTTCCAGGGTCTTACATCTGCAATGCGGGAACACTGGCCACTGGCTTTCTCCAACCATTGCGCTTACATCTGAGCGGTCCTCTTCCTACCACAATCTGTGTGATTTCTCACCTGCACGACCCAACTTTTCGCCAGCAACTCGACGAGACATGAGCAGCCTGCAAGTGACACCTTCCCAGCTATGGCTGGATGGACTAAGCCAAACCAACGATCCGCAGGACACTAATGGGATACTGGGAGGACTTGGCCGAATGGCATCACGACATCATAAACTTCTACCATGCGATCCTCTGAGATCTGGACACTCAGCCACGAAGCCCAGACAAGTAGATGGAACGTCAAAGAACTAATGCGAGGATAATTGCACTGTCACTTCGAAAACTGCCTAGGGTGGTGACGCCTCATCGACATCCTGGTCACATCTCATGACCTGCAGTGGACCAAACAGACGGCTGACGAACGACGCCGTCGATTCTGTCACAAGCCGCTAGAGTCCGTGGTTCCCCTACGCCTAAATACTCAAAAGGTATTCCCAAATAACCTCTAAATGTTTATCAGTAAACTCTTCCGGGCTAAGTTGCCGTGGTCGATCTGTAGAACTTCTTCTCCCTGACGTTTCGTTCTCAACTACGGAGAACATCTTCCGAGGTGAGTCGACGACTGGCTGCTAGGAGCTGGGGCCGCCGCTTATATAGAGATCGTAGGGGGCGCCACCACACGTCACATGGCGTCGATGTGCAGCTATCTCTGGCTATCGTCTGTTCTCTCGATTGCAGGCAATCGATTGTCACGTGATTGATGCAACGTCGACCGCCATATCTTATCCAATTTTAATCCTTCTTCTTTACGATTAAAATTGTATTGATGTTTGTGGATTTCAATTGCCTCTCTATACATACGTGCATAATAGTGCGACGTCCTCGCTAGCACGCTTGTTTCACCAAATTTTATGTCGTGATCTCCATCCTTAAAAACATGTTCCGCTACTGCCGATTTGTCGATATGTCCCAAGCGACAGTTTCTTTTGTGCTCCGTCAACCGTGTATTGATGCTTCTTTTGGTAGTTCCTATGTAAACCCTGCCGCAACTACAGGGAATTTTATATACCCCTGGGGTGGCTAGGGGGTGACGAGCATCTTTTGTTGATCTTAGGCATTCACTAATTTTCTTAGTAGGTCTAAAAATGGTCTCTACCTGAAACTTGGTTAGTACTTTTCCAATGCGATCCGTGATATTATGGATGAACGGATGAAATACTTTTCCAGCTGATGGTTGTTGCTGTCTCCTATTTTTAGGCATTTTTCTATTTGGATGAAGTGCTCGATTAATCTCGTTTTTTGTATAACCATTTTTCGCAAAGGCCATTCGTAAATGATTTAATTCTTCTTGTAAGTAGCCTGGTTCACAAATATTATTGGCCCTATCCACTAGTGTTTTTATGACCCCCCTCTTTTGCCTAGGGTGGTGGTTTGAGTTCTTATGGAGGTAGCGATCGGTATGTGTACCTTTCCTGTAGACCTTATGGCCTAAGGTCCCATCCGCCCGTTTGATAACTGATACATCCAAGAAGTTAAGTTGTCCATTCTTCTCCTTCTCCATAGTAAATTTAATCTTTGGGTTGATGCTATTTAAGTGTACCAGAAAATAATTCAAGTCTTCTTCCTCATGATTCCATATTACAAAGGTATCATCCACATACCGATACCACTTCGAGGGGCTTTTTTTGGCCGACTGCAATGCTTGATGTTCAAAATATTCCATGAATAAATTCGCTATTGCGGGACTTAGGGGACTTCCCATGGCTACCCCATCGATCTGTTCATAAAATTCACCATTATACTGAAAATAGGTTGAGGATAGACAGTGTTGGAACAAGGCTACTATATCAGTAGGGAACATATTGGCTATATGGGAGAGAGCTTCATCAACTGGAACCATCGTGAACAAAGACACTATATCAAAACTGACAAGTATGTCATTAGGACCGACAGTAAATGTTTGTCGCTAGAGTTTTGGTTCACCGTGTAGAGTTGTGACAAGGTACACGAGAAGCAAAGATGCAACGTTTTATTCGTTCTACATCTACATCTACGTGATTACTCTGCTATTCACAATAAAGTAACTGGCACAGGGACATTCCGCAGCAGCTTGTCTTTAAACCAACTTCAACATGTTTTCATCAAAACATATAAGCAGTGTGAAGATGAGTGAATAATTTCTAAACTGTTGAAGTCCCTTTTTTAAAAAAGTAGACAAAAACCGAATTGTGGATACTTGTTTCTGTGTACTAGCAACATTCTGTATGTTTTCCATTCCTCATTCAGGAACTGAATTTGTACAATGAGTCCGCAGAAAATGTGATAAGATTTCTCTGTAACACGAGGTTTGCAAGCTGCCTATCTAAGGCTTCCAGAGGCAAAAAAATTTATTCTGAGTGTTTAATATAATTACTCACGTAATTGAAAAATTAAAAATTCACATATAACCTACTCATTATAAGGTTTAATCTTATTTTAAAGGTTTAATATAAAAGTCAAGTATTAAAATTAGAAATTGTGTACATTGCTTGAGGAGTAGTTCATGAGACGAAAATTACCCACACCTTACGGAACCATTATTTGAGAGGACCCGTATCCTGTGCACAAGCGTCAGAGGCGCTTACAAAACCCCATCAAATCTGCTGTTGCCGAACACTGTCTTGGTACCTGTCGATTTTGGAATATAACAACATGAATGTTCTACCGTTTACTTCCAGATACTGAACAGTGTTCTTGAGTAAGCAGCTGAGATTAAATAAACAAGTCGTTTTAGAAAGTTTTTGCTGAAATTCTGTTTGCGAACCTGTTTTCTCCTTGGCCAATCAACAGATGGACAAAGTCAATGCTAGTTAGCACCGGATGGTAGCTAATACCCACAATCGACAACTTTTAACGTTAACGATATCAGGTTCTGTGGTGGCGCTAACTGATCACGGTGTGTTCTTTGCCTACCTGCATATGCCTTACTAGCTCAAACACCGCTGCTTCATTCGAGTGAAACGTATGTTGTGCACCTTTTTCGTTTCTCTTTAATGGAATTTTTTTGTTGTTCACTGATGGCAACATCTTCTAAACTTTTCAAGCTAATTAAGGCTATAAAAATATGGTCGTTTCCAAATGTACTACTTCCCAAAGAGCGATCACACTAACTGGAGTCCAAGGATTTTGTTAATCACGGCTTTTGCGTTCTTGTGGTGCTAATTCCATATCCCCTAACACATGTTTCTTTGTATCTAACAGAGAAATAAAGTACAAGTTACGTAATTTTTGCTTTAAAATTTTTTAACATAGTGAAATACTTTCCTAAAAATCTGCGTCTCCTGTTTCTCTCCCTTATGGGATTGTATTTCCAAAAACATGGAAACACGATTTTTTTCCGAACTGAGAGGACAAATACCACATTTCGTAGATGTAGCTTTGAAGTACTTCAGTAGTTCTTTAATAATGACTTATTTTTCAAAACGTTTTCAACCACTATTTAAAAATTCTGATATATTTAATTATTTATGACCGAGAATTCAAATACCATTCTTAATACTTCTGGCTTCAAAATTGCCTTAGTAGCGACATATTTTCAAAAAACCTTCATCCCTATTTGACAGTTTTAGAGGTGGAATTTCGAAAAATCCCTTCTCAAACGACGCCAACAATATAAGATCAGGACTCTCTCCTAATTTCAAGTTTATATCCATAGTGTTTTGGATTAAGCGATGGTGACTCAAAGAGGGAGTCGGTCAGTCGGGACTACAGAGAATATGGTTCTCTGTCTGTGCCGCCTACCGATGGTGTAAATTTCCTTGCACAACCCTCTCTCGTTGGATCAGTGCCCTAAAACTTTTAAGAGTCATAACCTGTCGAAATTTTGTTGCCGAAGACTTCACCCAGCTGCATTCCCAGAAGTAGTTAGAACATACCACGACGTTATGCGAGAACAAGTGAAGCATTTTCTGAAAGGAAGCTCCCTAGGTCTACTTACTTTTTTTCAGGAAAAATAATTAGTATTTTACGAAAGTTTCGTTTCATTACCTCAATGCTAGAGGTCATGGCAGCGTTTCCTTGATGCGTGAGCCCGCAGCACTTCCCATTCAGTTTAATGTAGCGACTACTTATATGCAGGCCTGCTTAGCTGGAGCATGAGCAGCTGATGTGTTTACAGTACCGACCTGTCGTTGTTATGCAACATTAGGTAGCAGTAATGGGTAGTAAACGAAGACAGTCTGCCGGCCGAAGTGGCCGAGAGGTTCTAGGCGCTACAGTGTGGAACCGCGCGACCGCTACGGTCGCAGGTTCGAATCCTGCCTTGGGCATGGATGTGTGTGATGTCCTTAAGGTAGTTAGGTTTAAGTAGTTCCAAGTTCTAGGGGACTGATGACCTCAGATATTAAGTCCCATAGTGCTCAGAGCCATTTGAACCATTTTATTTTTTTTTTCACATTAAAACATAGGTTAAAATGCCTAATATTATGGAAATATTTACTAAATAGTGGTACAAATCCTATTGAAATATACTTGGTATAGTATTTCTGAACCCGAGTTCGCACAAATATTTCTTTATTTAGAAACAACTGGTCTCGACAGAATTTGCTGTGGTCTTCAGGTCCTCAGATATGTATATTGTAAAATATTTTCATTCTGAGTTGAACCTCACGTCAAGTTCTCATGCAGATAAAATGTAGCAGATTTCAAGGTTTCTCATAAATGAGATATTTAAAATTAAAAAAGGCACCTTGTGCACATGGCCATGTCCACATATGTAGTGCCACAGATGATCGTTACGTCATAGAACACACAGTACACAATAAAAAGGTACCTTATACTCAGTCTAAGGTAGAGCTTCAGTGATTACAAAATACCCAGCTAACGTTAACAGGTGTGCTACTGTGGATTTTATCGTGTGCCTGGCCATTTATGGCGTAACAATCAGCTGTAGTACTACCCATGTGGACATGGCGATGTGCACAAAGTGCTTTTTGATTTTAAATGCTTTATTTATAGGAAACCTTTATGTAATTTGCTACATTGTATCTACCGGGTGATCAAAAAGTCAGTATAAATTTGAAAACTTAATAAACCACGGAATAGTGTAGCTAAAGAGGTAAAAATTGACACACATGCTCATAATGACATGGGGTTCTATTAGAACAAAAAAAAAAAAAATACAAAGTCCACAAAATGTTCCACAGATGGCTGGTCGTTTGGTGATGATCGTGTGCTCATCAGCCACTTTCGTCATGCTTGGCCTCCCAGGTCCCCAGACCTCAGTCCGTGCGATTATTGGCTTTGGGGTTACCTGAAGTCGCAATTGTATCGTGATGGACCGACATCTCTAGGGATGCTGAAAGACACCATCCGACGCCAATGCCTCACCATAACTCCGGACTTGCTTTACAGTGCTGTTCACAAGACTATTCCTCGACTACAGCTATTGTTGAGGAATGATGGTGGACATATTGACCATTTCGTGTGAAGAACATCATCTTTGCTTTGTCTTACTTCGTTATGCTAATTATTGCTACTCTGATCAGATGAAGCGCCATCTGTCGGACATTTCTTGAACTTTCATATTTTTTTTTGTTTTTGTTTTAATAAAACCGCATGTCATTCCAAGCGTATGTGTCAATTTGTACCTCTCTATCTACATTATTCCGTGATTTATTGTTTTCAAATTTATACTGACTTTTTGATCACCCGGTACATGACAACTTCGCGTGAGGTCCACTCAAAATGAACACATTTTATAACGCTAATTTCTGAAGACCTGAATATGATAGCAAAGTCTGTCGAAACCGACTGTTTGTGAATAAAGAAATATCTACGCGAGCTTGGCTTTAGAAAGTTCATACCAAGTAGAACAGCTCGCTCCTTAAAACTCCTCAACGTGACAAAGTTTGTTAAAAATATATGTCAGAAACAGCTCCTTATTTAAGTATATTAAAAGTAAGTATTTAAACTGTTCTATTTCAAATGACCATTTTTTCCCTATGAGCCGTTCTTCTGGTAAATGCCTCAAATACAGTCGTCGAAATTCTCGTAACGGTATATTGTTACACTGATGCTAAATCAGAGTAGCCACCCTCCAAACAAAAAATGGTTCAAATGGCTCTGAGCACTATGGGACTTAACTGCTGTGGTGATCAGTCCCCTAGAACTTAGAACTACCTTAACCTAACAACCCTAAGGACAGCACACACATCCATGCCAGAGGCAGGACTCGAACCTGCGACAGTAGCGGTTGCGCGGTTCCAGACTGTAGCGCCTAGAACCGCTCGGTCACTCCAGACGGCCCCTCCAAACGCCTGAGAAGGTGGATTTGCTTTTGTACAGAAGCCACCCTGTTGATTTCTACAGTTCCCAAATTCTTTTTCTCGACGATGGCGAGTCACTAATTGTTAAAACGAGCTTCGAAAGCGAATTTGTGATCTATTCATTAAAAAATGGTTCAAATGGCTCTGAGCACTATGGGACTTAACATCTATGGTCATCAGTCCCCTAGAACTTAGAACTACTTAAACCTAACTAACCTAAGGACACCACACAATACCCAGTCATCACGAGGCGATCCATTCATTACTTACGTACTGCTATATGAGTGGTTTCCCTCCATAATGCATGAAAACGCATTCGCGACGTGGAAATGGCTCGTTAAAGACTGCAAGGCTGGGTGGGATATTTTTTTCCGCGGCCTGCAATCTTCCGCGGCGCACAGCGACGTGCCGAGGACGTAGGGCGCGGTGCCGCATATTAAGGCGAGCCGTGGCCGCCATTAGGGACTGGCCGCTTATTGCATTCCTGGGCGCGGGCCGCGCAGAATGCTGATGGCCGACCGGCTGCCTGCAGCGGGGAGCTCCCCAGAGTCTCACACGTGGCACGCGTTCCACTCCGGCACCCACTTCACTGTCAGCCCTTGATCAGAAGTTGCGCCCACCGGCAATACCGCGGGTAGGAGCAACACTGATATGACGAAAATTGTGGGACAGCGATGTGCACATAACTACAGATGGTGGCAGTGTCGAGTACAGGAAGTATGGAAGGGCAGTGCATTGGCACGCCTATCATTTGCACTCAGGTGGTTTAGGTCAAAAGGCTTGTGACGTGATTGTGGCTGCACGGCGGGAATTAACACACTTTGAACACGGATTGGTAATTGTAGTTAGGCGCATCTGACATTCCATTTTGGAAATCGTTAGGAATTCAATATTCCGATATCAACAGTTTAAAGAGTGTGCCGAGAATATAAAGTTTCAGGAATTGCCTCTCGCCACGGACAACGTAGTGGCCGACGGCCTTTAATTAACGACAGAGAGCAGTGGCGCTTGCGCATAGTTGGCAGTGCTAACAGACAAGCAACACTGCATTAAATAACTGCGAAAACCATGTGGGACGTACCACGAAGGTATACCGTAGGACAGTCCTGCGAAATTTGGCGGTAATGGGCTATGGGAGTAGATGACCTACGTGAGTGCCTTTGCAAACAGCACTACGCTGCCTGCAGCGCCTCTCCTGAGTTCGTGACCATATCGATTCGACCTTAGACAACTGGAAAACCGTGACTCTGGCAGATGAGTAATGAATTCAGTTGGTAATTACTGACGGTAGGGTTCGAGTGCGGCGCAGAACCCACGAAGCTATGGACCAAGAATGTGAAGAAGGCACTGTTTTAAATGGTGGTGCCTACATAATCGTGCGGGCTGCGTTTACATGGAACAGACTGGTTCTTTTGGTCCAACTGAACCGATCATTGACTGGAATTGCCTATCCGGCTGATTGGAGACCATCTTCACCCACCCATGGACCTCATGTTCCCAAACAACGGTGCAATCCTTGTGGATGACAATACGCCATGTCCCGGTGCCAAAACTGTTCCAGATTGGTTTGAAGAATGAAGGCCAGATCATGTGCTCGAATTGTCCTGATCACGCGACATGAATCTCATCGAACATTTATAAGACACAATCGAGAGGTCAGTTATCACGGAAAATCTTGCACCGGCAACATTTTCGCAATTATGTTGTTGACTCATACCACGTCGAGCTCCTGCACCAGGAAAAAGGGAGACCGACACGAGGTTAGGAGACTTAATACAACTTTTCTCACTTGAATGTAGTATAATTAAGTCTGTAACAGTATTTTTTTCACTCTCATACAGAACCTCATTGAGAAGCTGAAAGTGCTTTCAGAAAGTCTAGGTAACACCCGTCATCTAGAGATAACCGGCGCTGTAACTCCGGTCAGAGGGCTGGCTACCTTCATTTCTTTTTTTTTTTTAAGTGGGGGAAGAATTCACTAATAAACTTGGAAGGGGGTCCCGTGACGTCCGCCCAGACCACGTGACAAGAACAAATAAAAGGTGTAATGTCATTCATTAGTAATCAGAAAGTCCTCGTTACCGGGTTCGCCCACCACCACTGCTTAAATTTTGAGTAAAAAGCGTCAGCAATGGTGAGGAAAGGCTTTCGTTTTAAGGAGTCACCCTCATTCGCCCAACGACCTGTTTAGCACAAGTGACAAAAAGCAGATTACAGAGTACCTGACGGCTCAACACAAAAGTTTTGTCTCAAGTACAGATAGTGTTGAGGATCAGTGGACAAAGTTCAAAACCATCGTACAATATGCGTCAGATGAGTATCTGCCAAGCAAGATCGTAAGAGATGGAAAAGAGCCACCGTGGTACAACAACCGAGTTAGAAAACTGCTGCGGAAGCAAAGGGAACTTCACAGCAAACATAAACATAGCCAAAGCTTTGCAGACAAACAAAAATTACGCGAAGCGAAATGTAGTGTGAGGAGGGCTATGCGAGAGGCGTTCAATGAATTCGAAAGTAAAGTTCTATGTACTGACTTGGCAGAAAATCATAAGAAATTTTGGTCTTAAGTCAAAACAGTAGGTGGATCAAAACAAAATGTCCAGACACTCTGTGACCAAAATGGTACTGAAACAGGGGATGACAGACTAAAGGCCGAAATACTAAATGTCTTTTTTAAAACTGTTTCACAGAGGAAGACTGCACTGTAGTTCCTTCTCTAGATTGTCGTACAGATGACAAAATGGTAGATATCGAAACAGACGACAGAATGATAGAGAAACAATTAAAACCGCTCAAAAGAGGAAAAGCCGCTGGACCTGATGGGATACCAGTTAGATTTTACACAGAGTACGCGAACGAACTTGCCCCCTTCTTGCAGCGGTGTGCCCTAGGTCTCGAGCGTAGCGTTCCAAAGGATTGGAAAAGTGCACAGGTCATCCCCGTTTTCAAGAAAGGACGTCGAACAGATGTGCAGAACTATAGACCTATATCTCTAACGTCGATCAGTTGTAGAATTTTGGAACACGTATTATTTTCGAGTATAATGACTTTTCTGGAGACTAGAAATCTACTCTGTAGGAATCAGCATGGGTTTCGAAAAAGGCGGTCGTGTGAAACCCAGCTCGCGCTATTCGTCCACGAGACTCAGAGGGCCATAGACACGGATTCACAAGTAGATGCCGTGTTTCTTGACATCCGCAAGGCGTTCGATACATTTCACCACAGTCGTTTAATGAACAAAGTAAGAGCATATGGACTATCAGATCAATTGTGTGATTGGATTGAAGAGTTCCTAGATAACAGAACGCAGCATGTTATTCTCAATGGAGAGAATTCTTCCGAAGTAAGAGTGATTTTAGGTGTGCCGCAGAGGAGTGTCATAGGACCGTTGCTATTCACAGTGTACATAAATGACCTTGTGGATGACATCGGAAGTTCACTGAGGCTTTTTGCAGATGATGCTGTGGTGTATCGGGAGGTTGTAACAATGGAAAATTGTACTGAAATGCAGGAGGAGCTGCAGCGAATTGACGCATAGTGCAGGGAATGGCAATTGAATCTCAATGTAGACAAGTACAATGTGCTGCGAATACATAGAAAGATAGATCCCTTATCATTTAGCTACAAAATAGCAGGTCAGCAACTGGAAGCAGTTAATTCCATAAATTATCTTTGAGTACGCATTAGGAGTGATTTAAAATGGAATGATCATATAAAGTTGATCGTCGGTAAAGCAGATGCCAAACTGAGATTCATTGGAAGAATCTTAAGGAAATGGAATCCGAAAAAAAAGGAAGTATGTTACAGTACGCTTGTTCGCCCACTGCTTGAATACTGCTCAGCAGTGTGGGATCCGTACCAGATAGGGCTGATAGAAGAGATAGAGAAGATCCAACGGAGAGCAGCGCGCTTCGTTACAGGATCATTTAGTAATCGCGAAAGGAGAGACGCTCAGTAGCTCGGTACGGGCTTTTGTTGAAGTTTCGAGAACATACCTTCACCGAGGATTCAAGCAGTATATTGCTCCCTCCTACATACATCTCGCGAAGAGACCATGAGGATAAAATCAGAGAGATTAGAGCCCACACAGAAGGATACCGACAATCCTCCTTTCCACGAACAATACGAGGCTGGAATAGAAGGGGGAACCGATAGAGGTACTCAAAGTACCCTCCGCCACACACCGTCAAGTGGCCTGTGGAGTATGGATGTAGATGTAGCCCTTGTCAAGGAGGGCGGAGGAGAGGACAGAGGCTCAGGGCCCTCTCTAACGTTTGGGGTGGGGAACTGCCCGTAAAAGGCGCCAGAAACAGCAGTGATCAACGGCATGAGAATGCACAAATCACTGGAAACCACTGCGTTAAAGACACGTAACGTGTATCCACAGGATATGTGGCTAGTAACTGAAGAAGTGTCATGACAAGCTCTTAATCTGCAACAGATTCTGCTCCATGACAAAAGGATTGAATAACGAACGAAACGATAACGTTCTACGAGCTGGGGTATGCAATGCCAGAAATTTTAACGTGGTAAGGGAGCCATGACGAAAATAAGAGAAAGTTTAAAGAGTGGAATTAAAATTAAAAGTTGAGAGGATATCAGTGTCAAGATTCGCTTATGACATTGCTATCCTCATTGAATTACAGGATCTCTTCAATGCAATGAACAGCTTCATGAGTACAGAATATGGAATCAGAGTAATTCGAAGGAAGACGAATGTAATCAGAAGTAACAGAAACGATAACAGCGATAAAGTTAACAACATAACTGATAACATGAAGTACATGAAGTTAAGGAATTCTGCTATCCTGGAAGAAAAATAACCCATCACAGACGGAGAAAGGATGATATAAAAAGCAGACTAGTACCACCAAAAAGGGCATTCCTGCCGAAGAGAAGTCTAGTAGTATCGAACATAGGTTATGATTCGAGGACTAAATTCCTGAGAATGTAAGTTTAGAACACAGAATTTTATAGTAGTGAGACATGGACTCTGAAAAACCAGAGCGGAAAAAAATAATAGAATCATAACAGAAGCCACGTAAGCAGTGATTCATATTTTCTTGTGTGGACATGTCGAATGCCAACTGAAGTGTGTTGCTCCCTTGCGCTCATAGACACATCAATTCCATTCATTGAAATCCCATTTTGAAGCCAGCCGCGGTGGTCTAGCGGTTCTAGGCGCTCAGTCCGGAACCGCGCGACTGCTACGGTCGCAGGTTCGAATCCTGCCTCGGGCATGGATGTGTGTGATGTCCTTAGGTTAGTTAGGTTTAAGTAGTTCTAAGTTCTAGGGGACTGATGACCACAGATGTTAAGTCCCATAGTGCTCAGAGCCATTTGAACCATTTTGAACCCATTTTGAACACGTTAGTACATAGAGCAGTATGATTTCTGGCGGCGAAATGCTATGTCCGAACTTCAACATTTTAAACTCATGTTCAGGAAATATGGCTACGGTATCGAAAATACCGGAGACTCCAACAGAAGTCACCAACAGTGTGCTTCGTGACACGGCCGAAAAGTCACGTTCGCAGAAACAGGACGAGTGCACCAAAGGTATGGACTGAACCCGGTGTTCTGGCCCGCCTTCTAGGTCTGGGGGATGAAACGCCGGACAAAGAAAGGACACATCTTCGTGTACGTCGTGTAAACCGTGTGTCACTGTGAATGCAGCATCATCTCCGTGGGTCGACACATTGATAATGTCACTGACCGTTAA
The DNA here is from genome assembly GCF_023864345.2 of Schistocerca serialis cubense. Classification (NCBI taxonomy): domain Eukaryota; kingdom Metazoa; phylum Arthropoda; class Insecta; order Orthoptera; family Acrididae; genus Schistocerca; species Schistocerca serialis. The sequence goes on along the minus strand of NC_064642.1, from coordinate 487,814,961 downwards.
GCTAAATACAAGTGACATATAAAAACAACGCGCGCTAGGGAGACTAGCCGTGGATGCACGTTACCTAGAGAACTGTCATAAAATAAAGTCTGAAAGCGCTGATGTACTTGCTCATTTTTCATCATATCGTGACTCAATAATAAAAGAGGCAGCTGTGATTAGATTAAATTATTAATTTTCACTGAGACGAGGTAAAACACATTTTGTACGTTATGGCCCCGAGGCGTTGAACTATGAGCGGAAACAAAGGGGCTAATAAGCGCTAATAGGGAGTCACAAGTGTTAGTCTCATTTGAGGAGGTGACGAACCCTAGCACCTCATGACGTCACTCGGAACCAGAGTCTGTCCCCATCGTCCTACCACACAAGCTCCACGTCGGCGGAATATACAAGAGGACGCTGTATTGATTATGCAAGTGGAACACCGTGACAACTTCGCCAGTCGGTACTTTAGCTCCTGAAAATAACGGTACAGGTGACTATCGAAAACTACATGATGCAGCTTCAGCACCGAGAACTTTCTTCCAAACATGTCGCTCAAAAAGACCCTGAGTGCAAAAGGTGTCGGACCATTTATACTTTTTATGTACATACCATTAGTTTCCAGTCTTGGTAAAAATACTCAGACGTTCAAGAAAACATTTAAGCAATACTCTTAGCGGTGACACAACATGGGGGGGGGGGTAACTTGTTAATATCGACAGTTACCTACGTAGAATACTGATGCTTCTTCCAAAGAAATACAAGAATACGCAACACCAAAAAGTAATTAATGTAGAGTAATGGAAATTCCGGAATATATTTCTCTAGCTAACATATTTAAGTGATTAACATCGCAAAGCCACAGGTTAATGTAAGCACGAGATAAGCCACTGAAAATGTGAAATGTGGGTGCATCAAAAACTGGTGTAACCGACAGAATTTTGAATGCAAGCATGCTAACATGCATACATTGTGTTGTAGAGGTGCCGTATTTCAGGTTGTGGGTTTGTAGTTCCATGCCTGTCGGTTAATACAGGGACGGTTTAAATTGGAAAACTCTCCACAGTGTCTCATGGAGAGAGAGAGAAAGAGGGCATGTGACGCTGTTGATAGAGATCCATCCGTCGGATGGGGACATTAGGTCCGGCGGCCCCCTTAGTGCCATGCGAGAGCAGTAGGCTATGTGCCTCTCCCTTCTCTCATCATCATGCACCACAATCATAACACCACATTACATACACACACACACACACACACACACACACACACACACACACACACACACACATTACATTCTGCTACGCCTACAAGGTACGCCTGACACACGAATCTTTCAATTCGCAAAGGAAAGGTGCCAGTATGCGGGACGAATGGGAAAACTTTTGCAATTAGGCGACAAAAACCAGCACCTACATATCTCCCAACGAATGCCAAACGACATTACTTCTAATCTATTTCCACTTAAAACATTAGAGAAATAAATATATTACAACACTCCTGGAAATGGAAAAAAGAACACATTGACACCGGTGTGTCAGACCCACCATACTTGCTCCGGACACTGCGAGAGGGCTGTACAAGCAATGATCACACGCACGGCACAGCGGACACACCAGGAACCGCGGTGTTGGCCGTCGAATGGCGCTAGCTGCGCAGCATTTGTGCACCGCCGCCGTCAGTGTCAGCCAGTTTGCCGTGGCATACGGAGCTCCATCGCAGTCTTTAACACTGGTAGCATGCCGCGACAGCGTGGACGTGAACCGTATGTGCAGTTGACGGACTTTGAGCGAGGGCATATAGTGGGCATGCGGGAGGCCGGGTGGACGTACCGCCGAATTGCTCAACACGTGGGGCGTGAGGTCTCCACAGTACATCGATGTTGTCGCCAGTGGTCGGCGGAAGGTGCACGTGCCCGTCGACCTGGGACCGGACCGCAGCGATCCACGGATGCACGCCAAGACCGTAGGATCCTACGCAGTGCCGTAGGGGAACCGCACCGCCACTTCCCAGCAAATTAGGGACACTGTTGCTCCTGGGATATCGGCGAGGACCATTCCCAACCGTCTCCATGAAGCTGGGCTACGGTCCCGCACACCGTTAGGCCGTCTTCCGCTCACGCCCCAACATCGTGCAGCCCGCCTCCAGTGGTGTCGCGACAGGCGTGAATGGAGGGACGAATGGAGACGTGTCGTCTTCAACGATGAGAGTCACTTCTGCCTTGGTGCCAATGATGGTCGTATGCGTGTTTGGCGCCGTGCAGGTGAGCGCCACAATCAGGACAGCATACGACCGAGGCACACAGGGCCAACACCCGGCATCATGGTGTGGGGAGCGATCTCCTACACTGGCCGTACACCACTGGTGATCGTCGAGGGGACACTGAATAGTGCACGGTATATCCAAACCGTCATCGAACCCATCGTTCTACCATTCCTAGACCGGCAAGGGAACTTGCTGTTCCAACAGGACAATGCACGTCCGCATGTATCCCGTGCCACCCAACGTGCTCTAGAAGGTGTAAGTCAACTACCCTGGCCAGCAAGATCTCCGGATCTGTCCCCCATTGAGCATGTTTGGGAATGGATGAAGCGTCGTCTCACGCGGTCTGCACGTCCAGCACGAACGCTGGTCCAACTGAGGCGCCAGGTGGAAATGGCATGGCAAGCCGTTCCACAGGACTACATCCAGCATCTCTACGATCGTCTCCATGGGAGAATAGCAGCCTGCATTGCTGCGAAAGTTGGATATACACTGTACTAGTGCCGACATTGTGCATGCTCTGTTGCCTGTGTCTATGTGCCTGTGGTTCTGTCAGTGTGATCATGTGATGTATCTGACCCCAGGAATGTGTCAATAAAGTTTCCCCTTCCTGGGACAATGAATTCACGGTGTTCTTATTTCAATTTCCAGGAGTGTATTACTCCATAAATGCATATGCGTTCAGTGACGACTGGTATCTATCTACCGAAGTTGTTAGTATCCAGCTGTCCATGAAATTGGTCCATACTAAGAGAAAAGGAATCAGTTACAAACGTTTTGGAGGACTATTCTTTGAAGATTACTTGTCTCTGATGTCGAGGCCGGAATTACTCACTTATGGCATGGCGACCGACTCCGACGTGGTTTGGCGACCGACTCCGACGTGGTTTGTTTAAATTCCAGAGCGGGAAGAAATTTTCGCTTCTACGCTGATCATTTCAAAAATTCGGTTCAACGAAAAATTATGATTAAAAATCCTCTGTTTCTTTTCACCAAATAACTTTAAATGCCTTCAAAGTCATTTATATTCATCTCAATAACACTGGTCCAGTGTTTCGGAGTGTCTTGTATTTCCGTTGGAACGTTTTCTTCGTTGATCTGTCTAATTACCCCGGTCATTGCATCAGAAGTCTCCTCAATGAAATGGAAAATTTCTTTCGGAGTGTCTTGTTGCGTTCTGGAAACAAATCTCAGTGTAGTGGGATCATGGCAGGAGTGTAGAGTGTATTGGGAAGAGTCTCCTTTCCATAATTCTGAAAAACTCTGGGTACAGGTCCTGCAAATGTGCTCGTGCGCTATGATACCGAATGAAACTCCACAGAGAAAGTGTCGGAATTGCTTTAGCCGCAGACCATTTTACTGAAAGTCCGTGTAGTATCGCTACGTTACAGTACTTCTATGGGTCATTCATATCTGTTGCTGTCACCCATTTCTTCTCGTAAGCGATCATCATCGTCAGCTTGAGACTGGACTGTTGGCAACGGCTATTTTCCGGTCAAACAGAGTCAGGTGCTTCTCCTGGGAGAAGTGAGATTACAATTCTGGACATAAATCTCGAATTCATGCTTCAATTGTGCCGAAAACCCTGCTTAAACAATGATATCCGTCAGTCTCTTAGCGTTAAAGCAATTGTTCTGCGATTCCCTTCCCATTTGCTTTTAGCACTTCACACAGACGATGAGGGACCTGAATGAGATTTTCACTCTGCAGCTGAGTGTGTGCTGATATGAAACTTCCTGGCAGATTAAAACTGTGTGGCGGACTGAGACACGAACTCGAGACCTTTGCCTTTCGCGGGCAAGCTTAAGTGATAGAGTACTTGCCCGCGAAAGGCAAAGGTCCCGAATTCGAGTCTCGGTCCGGCACACAGTTGTAATCTGCCAGGAACTTTGATAAGGGACTTATTTTTCAGCGATTTTTTATTTTATTTTACTTTACTTTATATGTAGTTTCTCCGTTATGATTATGAACACTGAAGAAACATGCGTGTTTCCTTCGTTTGGAATTGATTCCCATGTTGTGCGTCGATTTTCTTGCAAAATGTTGTCAGTGTGACAGACTAAGTGTAGTCGGTTACAGTTACCGACAGCCCACTCTTCGGGTTGCCTTCATGAAAACGGGAAGCCCATCGTCACATTGCGCTTCGATCCTGTACTTTCCCCACAAAAACTACGTCGTGAATTGCAGTTAGTGTCTTCCCCACTTTCAAGATAAATGTCTTCCAGGTCGTCATTACGCAAGACTTTGCATGAGCCACTTTCTTCCTCCATTTCAAATCAAAATATGTTACTAAAAGCACCAATTTCTATACAATCTCCTCAGTGTGGCAGCAATTAGAATGCGGTGCTCATGCACGCTTAGGGAACAAGACTATATGACAGATATCATAGTACACTAACACTAAATGTGTCAAAACAGCAGAAACCTACGGCGGTTAAGGTGATTACAGAGCTCAATAGCGATTTTGGAGATCCCGTATCTGATGGCTCTGTCAGCCGAGAAATCCATAAAGTGAATGTTGATGGACGAGCTGCCATACCGAAACCGTCACTGGCGTCAACCAACGTAAATAACCCTAAAATATGGTGTAAGGAGCATAAATCCTCGACGGCTGATCAGTGGAAACACCTCATATGCTCCGACGAGTCAACAATTTCGTTATTTCCAATATCGGGCCGGGTTTACTTCTGGAGAACCTACAGCCTTCAATCCCGATTTCTTGATTCCAACGGTTAAGCAGGGAGGTGGAAGTGTGATGGTGTGGGCAGCCGTATCATGGTACTATGCTGGTCCCATCATTATTCTCAAAGGCCGTGCTGCAGCCAACGATTATGTAAACATAGAGGTGATCGGTGCACCCCATGATTCAAAAGTTGTCTCCCAACAATGATGCACCCAATAACACAGCCAGGACAGTACAATCTTGGTATGAGTAGCATGCAGCTGAACTGCTATAGCGTCTTCCCTTTTCAGCACAGTCCCCGAACTTGAACATTATCGAACCCTTGTGGGCAGTATTGGAGGGCAGACTCCGGAGCATATTTCCGCCCCCCTCATCAATACAGGTGTTAGAAGAGGTTCTGATCGAACAGTAGCATAACATTCCACTTGAGAATATTCGATAATTATGTGCCAGTATTTGAAGAAGGATCGCAGTTATATCACGGACAAATGGGGGTCCAACCCCTTCTAACATTCTCCGTGGTTTCTGTTTGTTCTAAGTCGTGTCTCCCTACCACTTTCGCGCAACGACGCACCGAGCGTGTTTTTTAGGGAATTGACTAGTTTGAACCTGGGACCTGTTGCTGGTAAGGAGACGCCAGACCACACATGACATGTAGAGTTCAGTAGAGTTCAGTGAGACTAGCGATGATACAACCAAATACTTAATGATTTCAGCGTCAGCTCCACTGCACTCCCTGTAAAAGAATCTTAATACTAACTAAATTTAGTGGAAGGGGTTCAAGGCTTTCCTATTTTTAGTTAGCTGGTAAAATAACGTCGAAAAAGCAGTTCAGTTTACCATTGGTAATTTTATTCTACATAGAACATAGTTTATAAATTGCACTATTGATAAAAGGAAATGTTTTAATACAGGATGATGAAAACCAACTGCATTCAACAAAAATGTGAACGAATATTCCCTGAATGGGTTTCCAAGTTCTACAATGGATCGAAGGATGACCTATGCCATATCACATCTATAATCTAGGTTTAAATTAAGTTTCACAAAAGAGAAAACTATCAAAATGGTCTACAGTGACCCTCAATTATCTTTAATTACTTATCTAACTTGTCGTAAATTACAGTGGCTGATGTGGCTTCTCAATAATTATATAACAGAAAAATCATTGCGTTTCAGATTTTAACTTATAAAGCAAATGTGAATACCATGAGCTTCAATTGATGATCGACACTAGTATTACATAAAAAGGGGATGTAACAGATGAGACTTCTGCAGTTCTAAGTGAAGCCTTATGCGCTCAAAAATGCAGCATCGCGTGTGTTCATTACCTTGTCGGTGTTCGTCAGGGGGCGGCGGCTGGCGCAGCTCCATACAGCTCGCCGTCTCGGAAGTAACTCCTTTTTAACTTCTCCTTACTACAATTTACCGAAGTTGGTTTAAAAAAAAACTATGTGGCTGTGTTTTCATTTGACCAATCAGGGTCTCAATGTTAACCTTAAGGTCCGCCTACAAAAATTCTGTCCATCCAATGAGAAACGTTATACTTTTCGTGGTGTAGCAATGTTTTTAAAGTTTGCAACGTAACAGAGACGCGAAAAAGTCTCACGCTAAAACTTGCAGCTGGTGTGGCCCTTTTAGTGTTATCGTAAGATCTATTCTTCTGGAGGGCTCTATCTTTTAACATGGGCTGTGGGATAGTCCCAGCGGTTACTTTTCGTGGTGGGGCAATGTTTTCAACGTTTGCAATGCAACAGAGACGCGAAAAAGTCTCACGCTAAAACTTGTGGCTGGTGTGGCTCTTTTAGTGTTATCATAAGATCCATACTGTTCTTCTGGAGGGCTCTAGCTTTTAACATAGGCTGGTGTGTGGTCCTGGTGGTTAGCTGGCGACGTGGGTGTCCGTCCCTTATCGTAGGGCCTTCTAGCTTAACACGGTTCTGGCTTCTGTTCTCGTTTATCCCCTCGGAACTGCGTCTGTCTCACGGTGGGAAGGTATGACATACATTTAGGCAATCTTGTGTTAGTCTGTAGTATTCCATTTGCTCACTCGTTACTCGTATTACTTTGGTTAATTTAATGTCAGAATTTATTCGGAGCTATGTGACATAGTACTGGATTTGCTTATCATGTCAGGGTTTTCATGGAAGGTGTTGGATTTGCCTGACACGTTACACCCTTATTAATAAACCATTCCCAAGTAAGTACAGGTGTTCACATTATTTTGCCTATCCCCTGTATCTTCGAAGTTTAAATGTATAGGTCATAAGAAACATTTCACTAAATTTCTAGAATTGGGACACAGGGTTTTTGCATCAATGAGTCTTTCTTTTTCCTGGCCTTATATCGTATCTTCAATTACTTGGAATGTCAACATATTATTGTCAACGTTAGTGGCAGAGGGACGCCTAATGTCCTTCGTGTTCCCAACGGGGAGGAATTTGTGTGCCCCACCTGGCAATGTCTAGTGTTATCCCATAACAAAGTGTGAGAATGTTTTCATATGTTTTAGAATCGTGTAACTGAGATGGGAAATGGATACCAGCCCAGTATTTACAGAGTCGGATGTAAAAAACCGCCTAGGAACAGCACACAGACCGTCCGCCACACCACATCTATTTGTTAATCAGACGGGATGATTCGACACGGCACGGCCCACCTCACCAAATCCTGGACATGGCGTGCCAACGCTCGTCTATCTGTGAATGTCGACATAGTTATCGTGCACATGGAATTATGTGCAAGTGATACGATTTCCATTTCATATATTTCTGGAAATTAATTACGCAGTGTGTTGCAGCTGTCCTTACACCATCTTACTCCTTAACCCTTATTTAATGCCAGCTGACATTAAGCGCTAAGTAATTTACAGCATTATTATTTAATTATATTACACAGTAAATTTAGTTTTTCAGTATAGTCTTACGAGAAATAGTTTTTCGAGTAAGTAAGTAAGCTGTATGTATCTAATACTACGATGAACTATATGGAACGGTGAGAATATTTAACGTAGTGTTTACTCTCTTGATCTTTTCAAATAAATCAATCCCACATCGTTTTAATGCCATTACGGCAACTGAAGAATACCAAAATGTGAATTGTCGGACGGTGATTTGAATGCCCGCTCCTCAAGAACACGTGTGAAGAAGTAATGACGTTCACGATTGCACAACCCTAGGTCAGAAATAAAAAGGAACATCACATAGTAATTGTGTCAAGAGGCCCTTAGATGCTGCAAGCTCACAAGCAACAGCTATAACGGGTATATAAAATTTTGGAAACACCTAAAACAGTACACAATACCATGAGTAATACGATTTAAAAAACCCTTTGACATTCTGTTGGATAACGATCATGCGCCCTTTTCTCCAAAGTAGGTAATAAAGGCTCAATAGTACGAGTATTAAATCTGGCAACTATGGTGGCGAGGGGAGAAGCCACAATTCATCCACACCTACTTCTGCATTAGTTCTCTGCAATTGGCCATTAAGAGCCCGGCAGAGGGTTCTTCACACCACCTTCAGAGAGTTTCTCTACTGTTTTATTCTCTGTCAGCGCTTGGGAAAAATAAACATTTAAATCTTTCTGTACAAGCTCTGACTTCTCTTCGTAAAATGACCATTTCTCCATACACAGGTCGGCAACAGTAAAATATTTTCACATTCAGATTAGAAAGCTAGTGATTTCAAAGATCTATCCGCAATCTAAAATGCCATTGTTTTAATTATCATATCCATGACAGTATTTCCCCTATTTCGCAATAATGTAAAACGAGTTGCCCTTCTCCGAACACGGTCAATATTATGTAGTAAGGCTCCCATACCGCCCAGCAAAACGCTAGTAGAGGACGGACAAGTGAAATGTAAGCAGTCTCTTTAGTAGACCTGTTCCATCTTCCAAGTGTCCAGCCAATGAAACGCAATTTTTGGTTTGCCTTCCCCGCAACATCATTCATGTCATCTCGCCAATTTAACTTGTTACTAATTGTTATTCCTAGGTATTTTGCTGAACTGACATCCTTTAAATTTGTGTGATTTATCGTGTAATGAAAATTTAACCGATTTGTTTTGCGTACTCATGGGGATGACATCTAACATTTCCTTATTTTGAGACAGTTGCCACATCGTGTCCAAGGCATTTTGTGATTGGTTTTAATCTTCTGATGACTCTACTAGACGGTAAACAACAGTAACATCTGCAAAGGTTCTTAGGTTAGAGGGTGTCAGGAAAACACAGAAAGGGTGTCCGTCTAAAAGAGGGCAGGTAAAACACAGTAAGGTAGTTGTGGAAAAGATTGGTATTGTAGTTGCACATTGTTGTAGCTGTGTTTGGAAAGAACCAAAGCCCCAAGCCCTAATAGAAAGCACTGAAGGACAAATAGTTATACTCGTAGGTACGGAAACCTGCCTAAGGCCGTAAATAAGTTCAGCCGAAATTCTTTCCAACGACCTAACAGTATTCAGAAAGGATAGATTAAATACAGTTGGTGGTAGAGTATTTATTGCTGTCAGAAGTAGTTTACTTTGTAGTGAAATCGAATTAGATAGCTCCTGCGAAATAGTATGGGGAGAGGTCATACTTGACAATCGGTCTAAACTATTAATTGTATCATTTTACCGAACCCCCGATACAGAAGATATAGTTGCTGAACAGTTCAAAGAAAACTTGATTCTCATTTCAAACAGGTACCTACTCATACAACTATAGTCGGTGGCGACTTCTATCTACCCTCGATATTCTGGAAAAATTGTAAATTCAAAGCCGGTGGCAGGCATGGAACGTCATCCGAAATTGTACTGAATGCTATCTCAGAAGATTATTTTGAACAATTAGTTCACGAGCCCACTCGAAGCGTCAATGGTTGCGAAAGCATACTTGACCTTTTAACAACAAACAGTCCTGGACAAATAGGGAGTATCATGACGAATACAGGGATTAGCGACCAAAGGCAGTTGCTGCTAGGCTGAATACCGTAACACCCTCAACCATAAAAAAGAAACGCTTAGGGCATCTATTTAAAAAGCTGATAAAAATTCTCTTAACGCGTTTTTTAAGGGACGGTCTTCACTCCTCCCGATCTGATCACGTAAGGGTAGAAAAGATGAGGAACGATTTAAAAAAAAAAAAAAAAAAAATGGTTCAAATGGCTCTGAGCACTATGGGACTCAACTTCTGAGGTCAATAGTCCCCTAGAACTTAGAACTAGTTAAACCTAACTAACCTAAGGACATCACACACATCCATGCCTGAGGCAGGATTCGAACCTGCGACCGTAGCGGTCTCGCGGTTCCAGACTGCAGCGCCTAGAACCGCACGGCCACTGCGGCCGGCGAACGATTTCAAAGAGATAGTATCGACGGCAGTTGAGAGAGATATACCACATAAATTAATAAATGATGTTACTGATCCTCCATGGTACACAACACGAGTCAGATCGCTGTTGCAGAAGCAAAGAAAAAACCATGAAAATTCAGAAGAACGCAATATCCCCAAGATTGGCAAAGTTCTGCAGAAATTCGAAATACAGCACGTACTTCAATGCGTGATGCTCATAATATTTTTCACAACGGAACTCTTTCTTTAAATCTGCCAGAAAACCCAAAGAGATTATGGTCATACACAAAACACACGAGTCGCAAGACGCAATCAATACCTTCACTGGTCGATAAGAACGATGAAGTCACTGATGACGGTGCCATTAAAGCAGAATTAAACATGGTTTTCCGAAACTCCTTCACCAAAGAAGACGAAGTAAATATTACTGAATTCCAATAAAGAACGACTGCCAAGGCAATAAACATAGAAGTAGATGTCCTCGGTGTAGCAAAGCAGCTTAAATTACTTAATAAAGGCAAGGCCTTCGGTCCAGATTGTACACCAGTCAGGTTCCTTTCAGAGTATGCTGATGCAATAGCACCATATTTAGCAATTCTGTACAACCGCTCGCTAACAGAAAGTTCCGTACCTAAAGACTGGAAAATCGCCCAAGTCACAAAAACACCCAAAAAGGGACATAGGAGTAATCCGCTGAATTACAGGCCCATACCACTAACGTCGATTTGCAGTAGGGTTTTGGAACGTATACTGTGTTCGAACATTATGAATTCCCTCGGAGAGAATGATTTATTGACACATATTCAGCATGGATTCAGGTAACATCGTTCTTGTTAAACACAACTAGCTCTTTACACTCATGAGGTAATGAATGTTATCGACAGGAAACGTCAAATGGATTCCATATTTTTAAATGTTCAGAAGGCTTTTGACACCTTTCCTCACATGTGTATTCTAACCAAACTGTTTGCCTATGGAATATCGCCTCAGTTGTGCGACTGGATTCGTGATTACCTGTCACAAAGGCCACAGTTCGTAGTAGTAGACGGAAAGTAATCGAGTAAAACAGAAGTAACATCCGGCGTTCCCCAAGGAAGTGTTATAGGTCCTCTATTATACATGATCTACACTCACGCTCATAAATTAAAGATAATGCTTATACATGGTGAAACAACGCTCTGGTGGGTGGTTTGCGGGTTTAAATCACCTCGGGGTATGACCATGCCGTGCATTTGACCTGCGGTCGTCGCACGGTGGCACTGGCAGCAGTCCAAACACGCAGAGCGGTGTCGGTGCATTCCAGAGTATGGTGTAGCGAGTAAGTGTGCAGAGGTTTTCAGATGTGCTATTTGTGACTGTGTGTTGAAAATGGCTCTAAGAACGCATATTGATGACGTTATGAGGAGTAGATTACTACGGCGACTGCCGGCTCGTCAAACGCAGGACGTCGTAACATGGGCCCTCCATGTACCACAAAGTGTGATCTCAGGATTGTGACAGTGATTCCAGCAGACAGGAAACGTGTCCAGGAGCTACAGTACGGAACGTCCACAGTGTACAACATCACAAGAAGACCGATATCTCACCATCAGCTCCCGCAAACGGCCACAGAGTACTGCAGGTAGCTTTGCTCGGGACCTTACCGTAGCCACTGGAACAGTTGTCTCTAGACACACACTCTACAGACGACTGAACAGACATGGTTTATTCGCCCGGAGATCTGCAAGGTCCATTCCACTGACCCCTGGTCACAGGAGAGACCGTAAAGCCTGGTGTCAAGAAAACAATACATGGTCATAGGAACAGTGGCCCAGGTTATGTTCCCAGGCGAGTCCAGATATAGTATGAACAGTGATTCTCGCCGGGTTTTCATGTGGCGTGAGCCAGGAACGAGATACCGACCCCTTAATGTCCTTGAAAGGGACCTGTATGGAGGTCGTGGTTTGATGGTGTGGGGTAGGGTGGGATTATGATTGGTGCACGTACACCCCTGCATGTCTTTGACAGGGCAGGTGTATCGGGACGTCATTTTGCACCAGTATGTCCGCCTTTTCAGGGCTGCAGTGGGTCCCACCTTCCTCCTGATGGATGATAACGCACGGCCCCACCGAGCTGCCATCGTGGAGGAGTACCTTGAAACAGAAGATATCAGGTGAGAGGAGTGGCCTGCCTGTTCTCCAGACCTAAATCGCGTCGAGCACATCTCGGATGCTCTCGGTCGACGTATCGCTGCAGGTCCTCAAACCCCTCGGACACTTCAGGAGCTCCGACAGGGACTGGTGCAAGAATGGGAGGCTATACGCCAGCAGCTGCTCGACAATCAGTATTCCAACCCGTCGTGCGGAATGTGTACGTATGCATGGTAATCATATCCCTTACTGATGTCGGGGTACATGCACAGGAACCTTTTGCATTTTGTAGGACATGTCTTTCGGGACGGTTTTCTCAACGTATCACCAACACCGTGGACTTACAGATCTGTGTCGTGTGTGTTCCCTGTGTGGCTATGCTATTACCACCAGTTTTGTGTAGTGTAAGTTTGTGTGGCATCACATTCTGCAATTATCCTTAATTTATGGTCATGAGACTAAGTTAACGACATGGGGGACAATCTGGGTAGCCCCCTTACATTATTTGCAGATGATGCTGTCATTTACCGTCTTGTTAAGTCATCAGATAACCAAAACGAACTGCAAAAGATTTACATAAGATATCTGTGCGGTGCGAAAAGTGGCAGTTGACCCTGAATAAGGACAAGTGTGAAGTTAATCACATGAGTACTAAAATAAATGCGCTAAATTTCGATTACGTGAAAAGTCACGCAAATCTTAAGGCCGTAAATTCAACTAAATACTTAGGGATCACATAGATAATATTTGGATAGAGCAAATCAAAGGCTGCGATTCATTGGCAGAACTCTTAGAAGGTGCAACAGATCTACTAAAGAGAGTGCTTACACCACACTTGTCCGCCCTATCCTGGAATATTGGTGTGTGGTGTGGGATCCGCTTCAGGTGGGACAGACAGATGACATTGAAAAAGTTGAGAGAAGGGAGGGTCGTTTTGTATTATTGCGAAATAGGGAAATAGTGCCACAGACGTGATAGGTGAATGGAGCAGCAATCATTAAAACAAAGGATCTTCTCATGAAATTTCAATCACCAGTTTTCTCCCCCGATAGCGAAAACTTTCTGTTGTTACACACCTACATAGGGAGAAGTGATCATAATGATTAAAAAGAGAGAAATCAGGGCTTGCACAGAAAAATTGAAGTGCTTGTTTCTCCCGCACGCCATTCGTGAATGGAACGGTAGATAGACAGCTTGGAGGTGGTACACTGAACCCTCTGCCAGGTTCAAATGGTTCAAATGGCTCTGAGCACTATGGGACTTAACAGCTATGGTCATCAGTCCCCTAGAACTTAGAACTACTTAAACCTAACTAACCTAAGGACATCACACAACACCCAGTCATCACGAGGCAGAGAAAATCCCTGACCCCGCCGGGAATCGAACCCTGGAACCCGGGCGTGGGAAACGAGAACGCTACTGCACGACCACGAGCTGCGGACCCTCTGCCAGGCATTTTATTGTGAATAGCAGAGTAATCACGGAGACGTAGATGTAGAAACTATCTAAAAGGGCTGCTCAGTGTGTTTTCGAAATCGTCTATATAGATTTGAAACAGCTGAGGGCCTATTATACTTCCCTTAGGAACGTCAGATATTACTTCCGTTTTATTCGAAGATTTAACTTAGATTACTATAACCAGTGACATTTCTGATAGGAAATAAGGAACCAAGTCGCACAACTAAAGCGATACGCCACAAGTACGCAATCTGTTTTGAAGTCTCTTCCTATATCTTCTGTAAATCTAGAAATATGGGATCAGTTGGAGACCCACTGTCGATGGCACTCATTACTTCATGGGGAATAAAGAGCTAGTTGTGCTCAAAAAACCAGTCCTTGACGATGCTAACTTTGTGAACAACGACTCTGTCGTCTTCGAACACAGCATCACAACTGGGGAACTAACAGTGCACCATGGGATGGAATGATAAGCGAAAATGGTCACAGAACCCTTTGCATTGACGTGATGTTACCAAGTATGAATGGGATCATCGGAATGACCAGACATGGCCGTCAAAATCATCGCCGAGCTCCCGTTATGTTTCACTCTTGGGATGTAAAATCGGCGGGGTCAGGGATTTTCTCTGCCTCGTGATGACTGGGTGTTGTGTGATGTCCTTAGGTTAGTTATGTTTAAGTAGTTCTAAGTTCTAGGGGACTGATGACCATAGCTGTTAAGTCCCATAGTGCTCATAGCCATTTTTTGATGTAAAATCGGCCAGAAGATGGAAACAGTGTTGAACAAAACACATCCGACCAAATAACTTTCTTCGATTGCTCCATAGTCGAGGTTTTACGGCTTCAGTACCATGTTGTCCAGTTACAGGCATTTGTGTCACTAGGAGTGTCTTTGAAGACACAGCTTGTTCCGCAGTTCCATGTTTCTGTCGCTTCTTTCGTGTAGTTTTGGTAATGTAAATGAGCATTTGGCATCATTGGCCGGGAGGCCGCTTACGAGGCTGGTCCGGCCGCCTCGGTGAAGGTCTTATTACATTCGACACCACATTGGGTGACCTGCGCGCCGGATGGGGATGAAATGATGATGAAGACAACACAAAACCCAGTCCCTGAGCGGAGAAAATCCCCGACCCAGCCGGGAATCGAACCCGGGCCCCTTAGGACGGCAGTCCGTCACGCTGACCATCTTTTGTTCTATACTGTTCGTTGAATTTGTTCGTGGCGGACGTCCGATGACCATCGTTCAGGTTGTTCTTTGTTCTGTATTCTCAGTTCTTTTATTACATGGGATAGCTATACCTTCTGACAGAACACGCTGAGCCACCGTGCCGGCATCACTCAGCTATCGGGGCGGACTGTAGTTTTGGTGCCAACAGGGCAAACGACTAGGATACTCAATCCTGCATTGAGTTTTGCAGCTGTCGTCACAATTCTCTTCAATGATCGTTCGTCACGATCACTCAACACACACTTCATCCGCATTTTGACTTATCGGATGGTGGCTTTTCCTTTTCCCTGCGCGAAGTACAGATCATTGGTACGAAGTGTCTGAAAACACCAAACACTTCGGTCACCTTAGTTATGGGAGCAAATGGCTCTGAGCTCTATGCGACTCAACTTCTGAGGTCATCAGACGCCTAGAACTTAGAACTAATTAAACCTAACTAACCTAAGGACATCACACACATCCATGCCCGAGGCAGGATTCGAACCTGCGACCGTAGCGGTCGCTCGGTTCCAGACTAAGCGCCTAGAACCTCATGGCCCCTCCGGCCGGCGTTATGGGAGCAGCGACGGTACGAGTACCAATAATTTGCGCACGTTAGAGTCAACTGAGATTCGACATAAAGCAGGCAGAACTGCACAGAACGCCTTTCTGACCACGACTGACAC
The DNA here is from genome assembly GCF_023864345.2 of Schistocerca serialis cubense. Taxonomy (NCBI): domain Eukaryota; kingdom Metazoa; phylum Arthropoda; class Insecta; order Orthoptera; family Acrididae; genus Schistocerca; species Schistocerca serialis. The sequence continues at coordinate 487,799,223 of NC_064642.1, read as the reverse complement.
TTGTAACTTGTTGAGGACATTGCAGAGATGCCGTTGTGATCAGATACAGCAGAGCAACTTTCTGGGTTCGGTACCATCTGCAATTATGGTCAAACATGCATTTCTTGACGTCTTTTCATATCTCTGTTCACTCCCTATACGTATCTTACTTTAGGCGAGCTATATGGGGAGACGAAAGCATTAGAGGCGGAGTTCACTCTCGAATATGGTGAGGATGGGGATGATTATCGACGTCATCTTTCCAATTAAACCAACGAGACATCGTTTTAAAAGAAGTTGAAGAACTGCGGGATTCCAAAAGTACAATGATCGAACGGCGAGCTGAACCCAGCTTCTCAATAACACACACGAGTAAGGTGCGTTAGAAATTCGGTGAGAGGTGATACGGAACTTTAACTTTATAGACTATATTGGATAATTGTGATTGGTAAAAATCCTTACAAGCTGCAAACGTATAAGCGACAGACACGGTACGAGGTCGCTGCAGTGTGGATTTAATTCTGTGAACTTCCGTGTGACTGATGAACTCCATGTATACACCCTTTTAGAGGTTTCCAATTCACTAAATATTTGTTGTTAAAACAGTTCATATGGAGTACAAGAAATGATTAATTCACAAAGCTCAGCACAAGTGATCCTGAGGTACCCGGTATCGATACACACTGAAACGCCCATATTAATACTACACTCATGCTCATAAATTAAAGATAATTGCAGAATGTGGTGCCACACAACGTGGCACTACACAAAACTGGCGCTAATAGCACAGGCACATGCGGAACACACATGACACAGATCTGTAAGTCCACGGTATTGGTCATAAGTTGAGAAAACCATCCTGAAACACATGTTATACGAAACGCCACTGTTTCCTACGCATGCACCCCGACATCAAAATGGGATATGACCACAATGCACACGTAGACAGGTCGCACAACTCATTGGCATACTCTGGATCACGTGGTGGAGCAGCTGGTGGGGTATAGCCTCCCATTCTTGCACCAGTGCCTGTCGGAGCTCCTGAAGTATCGTAAGGGTTCAAAGACGTGCAGCGATGCGTCGACCGAGAGCGTCCAAGACGTGCTCGATAGGGTTTAGGTCTGGAGGACAGGCAGGCCACTCTATTCACCTGATATATTCTGTTTCAAGGTACTCCTCCACCATGGCAGCTCGGTGGGGCCGCGCATTATCATCCATCAGGATGAAGGTGGGGCCCACTGCAGCCCTGAAAAGGCGGACATACTGGTGCAAAATGACGTCCCGATACACCTGACCTGTTACAGTTCCACTGTCAGAGACATGCAGGTGTGTACGTGCACCTATCATAATCCCACCCTACACTACCAAACCGCGACCTCCATACAGGTCCCTTTCAAGGACATTAACGGGTTGGTATAACCTGAGACCACTGTGCTAATGACCATGTACTGTGTTCTTGACACCAGGCTTTACCGTCTCTCCTGTGACCAGTTGTCAGTGGAATGCACCGTGCAGGTCTCCGGGCGAATAAACCGTGTCCATTCCGTCGTCTGTGCTCTTCTTGTGGTATTGTACACTGTGAACATCCCGTACTGTAGCGCCTGGATACGTTTCCTGTCTGCTGGAATCGTTGCCATAATCTTGAGATCATATTTTGTGGCGCACGGAGGGCCTGTGCTACGACCTGCTGTGTTTGACCAGCCTCCAGTCGCCCTAGTATTCTATCCATCATAACGTCATCAATATGTGCTCTCTGAGCCACTTTAAACACACAGTCACCATTAGCACTTCTGAAAACGTTTGCACACTCACTCGCTGCACCGTACTCTGACATACACCAACACACCTCTCCGTATTTGGACTGCTGCCAGCGACACCGTGCGACGACCGCACGTGAAATGCACCGATGGTCAAACCCCGAGGTGATTTAAACCCGCAAACTGCCAACCAGAGCATTGTTTCTCCATGTATCAGCATTATCCTTAATTTATGAGCATGAGTGTAGTACGTGATGTGGCCTCGATTAGTGGCAATGGAGACACTGACTGTGGCACGCAGTCCATCGCATAGATGGCGAATACTGTCCTGGAAAACGTTAGGCCTGGCCTGCTCGACATGTTCACGTAGTTTTGTATAGTTGTTAGTTGACGTGTCATTCATGTCACTTCTCATCTCATCATGTCCAATATGTGCTCGATTGGAGACAGGTCTGGGGACCGTGCTGGCCAAGGAAGCTGCCGCATGTCTTGCAGAGTACGTTGAGTTTCACAGTCGCTGTGTGGGCGAGTTTTTCCCCGTATGAACAACATTTTACGCTTGTAACAACGTTCTACACATACCGAGCACTGGTTGGCATCTCATCTTGAATCACCAAAAGTTGTAGCTTACTGCATCCCAGACCATAACGCTTGGCGTGAGGTCAGTGTATCTACGTCGTACCCACAAATGACCATCAGTTGCATGTAGGTAGAATCTGCTTTCATCGCAGAAGACCACGGCTATAAACTCCTAATGGCACGACTCGAGCCGTGCACGTCGATGCTGTGGTGTAAGTGGAAGACGGGCTAGAGGTTAGCGTACCCGTAGTCCCGCTGATAGTAACCGGTTCGCAACAGTTCTTGTTTACACGTCTGGGCTTTCAAGCTCTCTTATCTGTGTCGTGGTAGCTGTATGATCTGCCACCGCTGCCCTTACAATGGGAAGATTATAGCGGGCATCTGTGCTGCGTCGGCGACCAGAGCGTCTTCTACAGGTGTGAGAATGTTCACGTAACCACTGATATAAACATCGTTGCAGAACTAATGCAGTACGTCTAAGTTGTGTCGCTATTCTCCGAAAGGACCATCGTGATATTCATAAGCCCACAGTTAAAATCCTTTCAAACTTTCTCAGTTGGCTGTAGGAAGTACGAGTGCGTCTCCGTAGCACGGTCGCATGCTTGCTTCACGCGTTTGCACCACACTAAGTCTTCTGGCTGTGAACATTCCCTAGGGTAGGCACAGATGGTGGTCCGGTAGCTACATCACTATACTGTCTGTCAGCGCGTGACGTTGAAACCATTACCAGTACATCTACTATTCTCCTAGGGTTATATGCCACCACTGGATCAAAATCGGCGTTCTCTCTCCCGGTGTACTACTTTTTTTTTGCCACAGTGTATAATAGTGTCAAATATTGCTGAAGATATGGTATTCACATAAGAGCGTAATGGTACGCTACAAGGACACACCAAAGTCAGTTTAAACTTATTACATTTGGGGTATAAGGTACTCAATGGTTTTCATCCTTCGCGCTGTACGTACCGTCTGGCGGGAGCGCTATTTGCCGCAAGAAGTCCCGCGGACGGCTGTTCCAGCTGGCCAATCGCTCGATATCTTCGGAGACAATGGAAGGAGGAGGATGGAAGGGGGGGAAGTGGGTGGAGGGGGAAGAGAGAGAAAAGAGAAGCTCCGTCGTCTCCGTCCTCGTTATAGGGAAACCATTACGTGGGGGAGGGAGACCAGTCGAACCGATGCAGAACAGCCGTGAGAACGCTGCCGCCTCCGATTCCTGCTATCGTTGCAAAATGCAGACACGTACCGTCTCCCTTTCTGGCCCTGTGGTAGGTATCTAGCAATAAATCCTGAGACCTTGTTTTATTATGGCGTATTAAACGTTCTGTGAACAAGTTTTCAACGCCGACACTGTGTCTAATCGAATGTGGAAGCACCACATAACGTCTGTGGCCGATCCTCTTCCACCTAGAAGATCAGGGCACATCACAAGCACGAACTTTCTGTTTCATCTTCTCAAATTCCATACTACGGTACGGTGTCGATGATATAATTACGAAACAATAAAGATTTTAACAATAACACATTTCTGAAGAATGAAGTGTTGTGTATATTAACGACACACAATTTCACCTGACACAAAAATTCGTTCCTTTTAATCTGTGCGTACGTATACTGCTTTGAAGACATCGAGCCATTTTTCTTCCTTTGAACTCCTGTTCAACAAAGAGCTGAACCCTTACCCTTTCACTGGTTTCACAGAAACCAATCATCTCTCTTAAAGTGGAGGTGCAGTCATGATGTTGCGCTCCTATGAAGGGCCAAAACAGAGCAGCATCACGGAAATAAACGTGCAGGCATGTTTTCAGAAGGACTCTAAATGTGAGAGCTTTGAAGATAACCACTACTAACAGAAAATATTCAGGATGAACGTAGATTGGCAGCGTAAATCTCCTTACTTTGGAATTTTAACTTCCACACTAAACAAGAAAGGAAGAAAAGAAAGTAGATTTAGTGTAATGTTTAGTCAACGTTAAGGTCATTAGAGATGGAACACGATCTCTGTTTTCAGAATGAGTGAGATCGAAATTGTCCTGCACTTTCTAGACTGACCTAGCATAGAATTACCGTAAGGGAATCGGGGGATATCTCGGAGAAGCCAAATATGAATAGTGTAGCGGGAATCCAAGCGTTTTATGTCTAAAACGGAATGTGTCAACAAAATTAGCATCAAGGTAGGTAATTATAAAATTATTTTTAAGGCACTAGTTATTGAAGAAAAAAGACATGACCCGTTGCTGTCTGGGTCAATAAGAAAACCTCTCAGCTGCTTACGTTGTCCAGTAAAAATATATAAATTCTTTAAAAGGCAAGTAATAATTGAGATATGTGTGTGAGGCACACAAACTAGTCGTAATGCTCTCCTGAATTAGTAATAAGGTTGCAGAGCCTCACTCATCGCCCCCGACCCACTAATCGATACAAATAAAAATCACTTGCTACAGGTATTAAAGATCATCATTTGAGTATTTGACAACGGCTCAACCCATATGGCAGACTTTTTAAATATTTTTATGGATTCGTAAATCTCAGGACAGGGTTTCTGTGAAAGCAAAATCTATAGAAAAAGTCGGAAATCTGGATAGTACTTTTATATAAAAATCTTAAAGTAAGAAGTATGACGACCGCTTTGACAGTTCTACTGTCCCATGTCTACACAACAAAAAAAAGTGACGTTCAGTTTCACAGTTCTGCTGTAACATTTTTGGTACCAACAAAAAATTCCGCATTGAATATCTATATTTTACGAAGAAGAATATAATTGAAAACGATATTTCAATGTGCTACCTGTGGTGATCACATATTTGGTGTGTTACGATGACTGATGCCAGTTCACGGTAGTTCTGGATGTTGAAAACATTCGGTTGATTACAGTCTGTGGTCTGTTTCTTTGTGGAAAAATGACACCCGTGTGGCGTCGAAATGTCGGTGGACGCAAGCGCAACGCAAGCCAACTACATGATTGTCTAGTTAATGAGAGTCACAAAGAAAGTAGACACGTTTGGAGGCAATTCGAACAAGAATTTCTCAAGCGCGATTCTTTATGTATCTGGAACAATGAATTCCGATTTATTTCATTTCAATAAATTCATGATCTTTCTGAGATTGCTTTATTTCAATTAAATCACATTCAAGGAAATATTCGGATGCATGAATCCCTTCTCGACCAATTGGGACTGACTGACAGACAATACACAGGCTTAACTATTGGATATATAGACATGTCATACGGTAAACACCTCCTATTAAACTGGCTTCGAGAAGGAACATGCTAAGCTTTCCGTGAAAATATGCTGTTTCGTTTTCCTTTTCGCAGTCCTTTACTACATAAAACAGGACAGTTGTGTTCATGGTTCATACTCCTCCATGTTCGTAGAGTGAAACCGTGCGAAATACTGTCATTAAAGCTATTATCCTCGCAGATCTACGGGCTGGAAAGTTTTTCTCCCATACCCCATATACTAATAGTTTCAACTGATTTACCCACTCGCAATCTAGGTACCGTTGGCAATAACAATAAATAAGGTCAGAGGCAGGGGGGAAGGAGGAGAATGGCGGAGAAGTGGGGAGGAATTGGATATGAAGAAGGGGAAGGAGGACGTGGACAGAGAGATGATGGACTAGGAGACGGATAGAGTGAGTGTGGGATAAGAGATGTGCAACGAGCGGGTGAAAGATGATTGACAGAGATAGGGAGAGGAGGAGGCGTAGACGGAAAAAGGGATAGGGATAGTTAACAGGAAAGAGACAGAGAGGTGAGGGAGGTAGAAGTGTGGGACCGAAAAGGAGATTGGGACGCATATCCAGTTCTCATGCATATTTAACAAACACGAAGCGTTGCCTGGTTTGCTAGTTCATAACATGTTCCAGAAGTAAATACACCTCGCAGTCGAACAAGTTGTCAAATTCATATAGCTCGCGCTGTTCACATCTTCCACCAGTGGCACAAGAAGAAATTTTGCACACAGATGTGCATAGACGTCGTTACCTATAAAGTTAATGCATCGACTAAAGCTCATAATATTTAAATAAGGCATGAAATATGTCTAATTAACAGTGATATCGAGTAATATTATAATAACTTTTGAGCACATAAAAATATCCAAATTGATTAAAAAAAGAATCTGACAGTTTCAGTGGCCAAGGGGAGAGTTTCGAATCGCACTTCCGAAATATTTGTACCTCTATTTCACTAACAGCCATTTACATTAGCAGACAGTTTTATGTACATGTGGTGGTGAATGAAGACTAACATGGGACACTATGTATGTAATCTCTTCTTGAACAACTCAAAAATTCCTCCTGAAGTACTGTTCTCATTTCAAAATGGTTCAAATGGCTCTGAGCACTATGGGACTTAACATCTATGGTCATCAGTCCCCTAGAACTTAGAACTACTTAAACCTAACTAACCTAAGGACAGCACACAACACCCAGCCATCACGAGGCAGAGAAAATCCCTGACCCCGCCGGGAATCGAACCCGGGAACCCGGGCGTGGGAAGCGAGAACGCTACCGCACGACCACGAGATGCGGGCTCTTCTCATTTCATTCGTATCACAGAAAGTGCTTAAAACTGTCACCGCTGAGTTGGAACTCGATGACAGATTAAAATTGTGTGTCGAATTGCGGCTCGAAGGCGTGAGGGGAGAGATTTCTGGTTCGAATCCCACTATGGCACACAGTTGTAATCTACAAGAATGCACCAAAGGCCGGTCGACCCTATCCTCCCAGACATTACACTTTATTACCCTCTGGTTCGTGAACTAGAAATATCTTCGCTATAGTGGCAATATTTACCTTTACACGTTTACTTCTTCCGCACAGTAATACATTTTAAATTAAACTTATTGTACTGGTAATGCAAAGACGTCCAGAAAATGGAACTTAGAGTGGACCAAAGACGCCAAACAGAGATCGAAGTATTTAGTAAATACACTCCTGGAAATGGAAAAAAGAACACATTGACACCGGTGTGTCAGACCCACCATACTTGCTCCGGACACTGCGAGAGGGCTGTACAAGCAATGATCACACGCACGGCACAGCGGACACACCAGGAACCGCGGTGTTGGCCGTCGAATGGCGCTAGCTGCGCAGCATTTGTGCACCGCCGCCGTCAGTGTCAGCCAGTTTGCCGTGGCATACGGAGCTCCATCGCAGTCTTTAACACTGGTAGCATGCCGCGACAGCGTGGACGTGAACCGTATGTGCAGTTGACGGACTTTGAGCGAGGGCGTATAGTGGGCATGCGGGAGGCCGGGTGGACGTGGGGCGTGAGGTCTCCACAGTACATCGATGTTGTCGCCAGTGGTCGGCGGAAGGTGCACGTGCCCGTCGACTTGGGACCGGACCGCAGCGACGCACGGATGCACGCCAAGACCGTAGGATCCTACGCAGTGCCGTAGGGGACCGCACCGCCAATTCCCAGCAAATTAGGGACACTGTTGCTCCTGGAGTATCGGCGAGGACCATTCGCAACCGTCTCCATGAAGCTGGGCTACGGTCCCGCACACCGTTAGGCCGTCTTCCGCTCACGCCCCAACATCGTGCAGCCCGCCTCCAGTGGTGTCGCGACAGGCGTGAATGGAGGGACGAATGGAGACGTGTCGTCTTCAGCGATGAGAGTCGCTTCTGCCTTGGTGCCAATGATGGTCGTATGCGTGTTTGGCGCCGCGCAGGTGAGCGCCACAATCAGGACTGCATACGACCGAGGCACACAGGGCCAACACCCGGCATCATGGTGTGGGGAGCGATCTCCTACACTGGCCGTACACCACTGGTGATCGTCGAGGGGACACTGAATAGTGCACGGTACATCCAAACCGTCATCGAACCCATCGTTCTACCATTCCTAGACCGGCAAGGGAACTTGCTGTTCCAACAGGACAATGCACGTCCGCATGTATCCCGCGCCACCCAACGTGCTCTAGAAGGTGTAAGTCAACTACTCTGGCCAGCAAGATCTCCGGATCTGTCCCCCATTGAGCATGTTTGGGACTGGATGAAGCGTCGTCTCACGCGGTCTGCACGTCCAGCACGAACGCTGGTCCAACTGAGGCGCCAGGTGGAAATGGCATGGCAAGCCGTTCCACAGGACTACATCCAGCATCTCTACGATCGTCTCCATAGGAGAATAGCAGCCTGCATTGCTGCGAAAGGTGGATATACACTGTACTAGTGCCGACATTGTGCATGCTCTGTTGCCTGTGTCTATGTGTCTGTGGTTCTGTCAGTGTGATCATGTGATGTATCTGACCCCAGGAATGTGTCAATAAAGTTTCCCCTTCCTGGGACAATGAGTTCACGGTGTTCTTATTTCAATTTCCAGGAGTGTAGAAAATTGGGAGAAGATAGATTTACATCGTAACACTGACTCAGAAAGGTACCAAAAAGTGTGTTAGAAAGAGGTAGTGACAATGACACAGAATAAATTCGAGGCGGCCTCGGTGGCCGAGCAGTTCAAGGCGCTTCAGTCTGGAACCGCGAGACAGCCATGGTCGTAGGTTCGAATCATGCCTCGGGCATGGATGTGCGTAATGTCCTTAGGTTAGTTAGGTTTAAGTAGTTCTAAGCACTAGGGGGCTGATGACCTCAGATGTTAAGTCCCATAGTGCTCAGAGCCATTTGAACAAATTCGAACTCCGGTCCTGCCAAGTGAAAATATAAAGCATTAACCACTACGTAACCTCTCTAGATAGCTGGTACTAACTTTTCCTGGCTCCCAAGAAAGTGTAGCAAACTATTAGACCAACAGTACTGAGTTGATCAATTTGTTGGAACTTGTCACAGCGGAAGGTCGCAGATTAGCGTCTAAAACCAGTCCATTTCCAAAACGCCTCAGCTACTAGTGTCTAGTAACGGGAACGTAACACACCTCAGCAGGACCACAAGCAATCAAATTCAAGGTTGATCTTGTTAGTTGTTATGTCTCTCGTACATGCCTCCGTTACCGGATTATCGTAATAAAGCACTGCCTAAGAATCTAGATAACTGTTACACTCAATCGTAAATTTAGGTAGTTGCTAAGGATCTCATTAGAAGCCTATCATCACAATAAGAAAAATACGTTGCTGATTTGTGTTGCATAGAGTACGATTTTCTAAAGCTTTCTTGGTCACGCCTGCGTTCCGTAAACTAGCGCACAACTGCGTACTTTTCGGAGGTTATGCATAGATATCTGCATGGGTAGCTCAAACATTTCTGTAATATGTGCTTGTGGTATTTAATGAGCTGTAGCTCTGATTCAGTTTGTTTGATCATAAAAAGGTAAAAAGAACCCATTAGGGGAGGAGGAAACGAAGTGAAACTTCACGGGTTGAAATGGTATCTCAGCCATTACCAAGAGTCGTATTTACAGAGAACCTTGATGTTCGTCCCCACTTACGACTATGACGTTGCACTTCATCTGGTCTGGATGCATGCACTGATTCGGCTATAAAAGATGTCTTTAGGCCGTTACAACCTCTCCTGAAACAAGCTGGTCCACAACTGTTGTAACTGGTCTTTGATATCCTTGAAACTGAAGGAGTTGATCTCCGAGTTGGTTCCACACGTAGTGTATCAGAGAAGATATGATTTCTTCATAACCACGGGAGCACCACAGTATCACGGATGCAGTTCATAGAGACACGTGCCATCTATGGACGAGTATCGTCCTATTGAACAATGGCACCACAATAATGTCGGATGACTGTGATCACATGAGGAGGCAGGATATCCACGACGTACCATTGTGCCGTTGAAGTTCTCTCAATCACCGCCAGCAGTGATCATAATCGATGGGTCCCCACAACATGACAGAAGGAATAACACTGCTGTGCCTATCAAAAACATTGCAAGAATGGGACCTCTCCCCATGCCACCTCCAGACTCGCCGACAACCGTCACCCGTAACCGCAGTTTTCGTCGGCGACGAACAACGATTAATCACTGAACCATTTGTCAGCACCATTCCAAATGCAGCCGTTAGTGTTGTGTTTTTAACGGAAGTTCATGTATACGGGCTGACGCAGAATATTGCGGGGAACCTGTCACCTGGCCTCAGTTGGAGAACACAGATACGAAGGGGTACTATGTGCTTAGGGTACAAAATGGCGATCCACCTTTGTGGTGGGCAGACGTGCTCGACCGGAACCTTGCTGACGTGTAGAACTGTCCTCTCTGTCCCATAGAGTGCAACATAGGGCCAATGGTACATGCGAATGTCCCACAAAGCTGGATATCGTTCGAAGCTATCAATTACGTTGGTCTCTTTTTGACATTGGAATGTAGTAAGGGTAACAGGTGAAAATTCGTGCTGGACAAGCACTCGAACCCGGATTTCCCGCTTTACGCAAGAGGTCGTAATAACTGCTATGGACATCTGAGCACGCTTCCCTTCGGACTCAAATTCCCAAGTGGTTTGTTATTCACTCTTGACGCAATGACACCCATGAGCCCCTTACTCGCAGTCGCTGATTCCCGTAACAATTCTGGCGTTGGGAGCACATAAAAAAAAGAGTGACGCATTTCGAAGGAATTATTAGCCTCGGGGAGAAGTCGGTAGGTGTGACATGCATCTATAGACAAACTGAGCCGTCCATAACCGTTTGGTCCACATCTGGACCTCATGAAGCGGATAGTCGGATTGACATTCATTGATAGAGAACATCGTGCCCAATTCTGTACAACTGACGCGATAGATTTCCTAAATCCCAAGAGGGTTGGAGGGCGCTACCCATAATTTTTCATATGCTTTCAATTCGGGAGAGATCCGAAGACGTTGCTGCTCGAGATAGGTCTGGCTAGCACGAAGACAAACAGCAGAACACCTCGCCGCGTGGGTGGGAATTATATTGCTGAAATGTAAGCCCAGGATGATTGCTATAAAGGGCAACAAAATGGGACATAGAATATCGTCGACGTACCTCTATGCTGTAAGGGTGACGCAGGGGTCTTGCTATAGAAAGAAATGGCACCCCAAATGCGCACTCCCGGCTGTCGAGCCGTATGGCCCACTGCTAGCAGGAGAATCACCAGACACATCTTCGCTGGTCATCTGGGCTCAGTTCAAAGTGGGTCTCATCAATGAAGACAAATCTTCTCTATTCAATAAGTCTTCAGGCCGAAGACTTATCTGGAGAAGACTTGATTAGTGGTGGGATACGAAACTCACTGTCGCCCGCCATATGGTCCGACAACCAGGAGTCCTGAATTGGGTTGCGATTTCCTTTCGTAATAGGACCCCTGTGGTTGTCATCCGCAGAACTTTACAGAACAGCGGTACGACGACGGAATTCGACACCCAATTTATTGTCCTTCATGGCAAGTCATCCAGGACTTACGTTTCAGCAAGATAATGCCAGCTCACATAGAGCGTGAATTTCTACTGATTGTCTTCGTGCTTGGCAAACCCTACCTTGACCGACCATTTTGTTGGATCTCTCCTGCACTGAAAACGTTTGGAGCATTGCGGGTACGACTCTCAAACCATCTTGGGATTTTGACGATCTAACGCGGCACTTGTATAGAATTTGACACGGTATTTCTCAAGGCGACATCCAACAACTCCATAAGTCAATGTGAAGTCGAATAACTGTTTGCATAAAGTCCAGAGGTGGACAAAAGTGGTAATGTCTTGCACAATTTGTGGAGCTTTTTTTCTTCAATAAATCATCCACTCGTTCTGAAATTTTAATCATTTGTTTGCCTGTACCTGTACCTGATATCTACTGATTTCCGTACCATTCTGGTAATTCCTCCGTGGTTCGTCTTTTTTTCTTTCTTTTCTTTTCTTTGCTTTGTTCTAGACTGCATATAAATCTGATATTGCCCGATTCGACCAGCCAGCCACAAAGTTGATCCTCTCTGTAATGTTGTCAAACAAGTACCGGCTGTCTCCGTGTTCTTCAAAGTGTTCAGCCATCTAACGCTATCCACGCCTCTTTTGTAATCTATCAAGTCTCGTACCATTACTATACACAAACAGCGCTAATGCAATCTGGTGGCCGTTCTGCCTGTGACAGAGAACTGCAGCTTCATCATTTACATAAAGTCTGACGATGTGGTCATGTACGAAGCTACACTGACATCCGGCCAAATTTCCTGAGTGCTTTCCTGTTTGTGGAAGGATGTGTATTTTGTTTTTAGTAAAGACGTCCGTTGTTTCCCCATGGTTTTTAAATATATTCTTACGTACTAGTAGGTCTTCGTACTGCACTATCCTAAAAGAAATGCCAATGCACATTGACTTTATGCCCAAGACAATTTAGTGGGTGCGATAGCGCTACAGAGACACTCAAATTTTCCATTGATGGACGCTAGAAGACAGAAGGAGAGTTTTACTCTTGGCGCTTCGAGTTGTACGTCCCGATAGCGGCTAGGGAACACGTTATTTTTCTCTAACCCACGTCTCAAAAAATAACCGCGATTAGAAAAGTAACACAAATTAAAACCTAATGTGGAGATTTACCAACTATAATTCCCAAAATCATTCTCGAGTAGAATACGGAGGAGGTGAAAGTAGAGTGTCACAAAAAGTACTCTCATTACACGACGTAAGGGGCTTGTGACGTATAGACGTAGATATACTGTGGGATGGTAAAGGTCAACGGGATACCTCTTAATACCCCGGCGTAGTGCAGCAACGAAGTCGTTGGAAGTTTGCAGAAATACTGAGCCATACTGCTTCTATAACCGTCCACAACAGCGCAGGTTCAAAAATGGTTCAAATGGCTCTGAGCACTATGGGCCTTCATCTGGGGTCATCAGTCCCCCAGAACTTAGAACTTCTTAAAACTAACTAACCTAAGGACAACAAACACATCCATGCCCGAGGCAGGATTCGAACCTGCGACCGTAGCGGTCGCGCGGTTCCAGAGTGAAACGTCTAGAACCGCTCGGCCACAATGGCCGGCTGCAGCACAAGTGTTGCGGCTGTTGTGGATGTCCCACAAACGTTCTGTGACATTTATGATGGGCGATTTGGGTGGCCAGATCATTCACTAGACTTCTCCAGAATGTTATTCAAATCAATTGCGAACAGTTGTATCCCCCTGACATGGTGAATTGTCATAGATAAAATTTTCCTCGTTATTTGGGAACATGAAGTACATGAATGGCTGTAAACAGTGTCCAGGTGGGAGAACATAACTATTTGCAGTCAGTGATCGGCTTAGTTGGACCAGAGCACCCAGTACATTCCATGTAAACACAGACCACACCATTATGGGGCCAATTGCAGCTTTCACAGCGCCTCGTTGACAACTTGGGTCGTCGGCCGGTGTGACCGAGTGGTTCTAGGCGCTTCAGTCTGGAACCGCACCACCGCTACTGTCGCAGGTTCGAATCCTGCCTCTGACATGGACGTGTGTGATGTCCAAAAATGGCTCTGAGCACTATGGGACTTAACTTCTGAGGTCATAAGTCCCCTAGAACTTAGAACTACTGAAACCTAACTAACCTAATGATATCACATACATCCATGCACGAGGCAGGATTCGAACCTGCGACCGTAGCGGTCGCGCGGTTCCGGACTGTAGCGCCTAGAACCGCTCGACCACTCCGGTCGGCTGTGTGATGTCCTTAGGTTAGTTAGGTTTAAGTAGTTCTAAGTTCTAGGGGACTGATGACCTCAGATGTTAAGTCCCATGGTGCTCAGAGCTATTTTAGCCAACTTGGGTCAATGGATTCTTCGGGTCCGCGTCGCACTCGAATCCTACCATCAGATCTTACCAACTGAAATCGGGACTCATGGTTTTCCAGTCGTATAGAGTCCACTCGACATGGTAACGAGCCCAGAAAAGGCGCTGTGGGTGATGTCGTGTTAGCAGAGGTACTCGCCATTTGTCTTTTGTTTTCATGTCGCATTAACGGCAAATTTCGCCGCACTGTACTAACCGATACGTTCGTCACACCTTATAGATTGATTCCTGCCGGTATTTTCTTGTCTTTTAGGACTGACAGCTCTGCGCAAACCCGCAGCTCTCGGTCGTTAAGTGAAGGCCGCCGGCTACTGCATTGTCCATAATGAGAGGCAATACCCGAAATTTGGTATTCGCGGATCAATCTTGACACTATGGATCTCAGAATATTGAATTCCCTAACGACTTCCGAAATTGAATGCCCTACGCGCATAGCTCCTGCTATCGTTCCTCTTTCAAAGTCTGTTAATTCCCGTGGTGCGACGGTAATCACGCAGCAAACATATTCACGGGAATAATCTGAGTAGAAATGATAGTGCCAACAATGCATTGTCGTTTTATACTTTGCGTAAGCGACACTACCAGCATCTGCACTTGTGCAAATCACTATCCCTAGCTTTTGTCACCTCAATGTAAATTCAAGCGAATCACCAAAGCGAAAACAACCGTGCACGAAAGGGAACAGTTGCAAATACCTCGGCACCCTGTGTATGGTATCGGTCGGTGGTGGATGGCCACTACTGTTGGTGGTGGAACTGGGTTAGCGGCAACAGGAGCTACTAATTCACTACTCTGTGCCGCGTAGCAACAAAGGAGCTAGTGGTTATCTGGTCGTAGGCTAACATGTCGTCTAGAAAACATCACGGGTGAAACAAACATTCCGACAGCGAACAAACTGCAATAAACTTAGAGACAACCTACGCTGGCAGAGCTGTGCAGGGCGTGTACCGTACATAGGGAGTGTCAAAGCACTGAGATAAGCACGTTGCCTACTACCTGCAGCAGTTTGACGTCACGCCAGCGACTCAGCGGGAAAACCGACATAAGGTCCGTGAAGCTGCGTGTGCGTGGAATGTATGCCACTTTGCAGCTCAGGCCAGTTTGCACCAGGAGGCTCTCAGCAGTAGTGCTCGGCCTTGCAAGCAAAAGTCGACTGCAGTAGTATGCTCGCACAGGCAAAGGTGGTTGGAAAGCTGCTCAATCCAGGTCTCGAGTGACGTCCCTCAAGTGAAAGAAGCTGTAGCGGCTGAAAGTATTCTCAGAAGTGGTCAACTGGTTGGAAGGCGTCAAGTCCTAAAGGTGGGACACAGAGCCAGTCGTACGCATGCCTTTAGTAAGTGCCAAGTGTCGTAGCGACAGCTTGTAAAACTATGGCGACTCGTCTGCCAGTATTCATACATATGTTTAAAAATGTAGGGGACGTATACGGGCTTGTACAAACTTGCTTTGCCAGAGCATCGAATTCCGTCATAAAGCCTCACCAGAGCGTACGGCTGAGGGATAAAGTAACCAGGCCACTGCGCCATCACACTGGTTCTTCGCTTGGCACACGGTGCAGTAATTGTCCGGTGTCGTAGTGGCCGTTCTTGTTGTATCGAGAAGTAGTCCCTGACTAAACCGCATTTTGCTGGCTCTGCGCTGGTCCACTTCGATGTGTACTCATTTTATTTAGTACTACCGAAAAATATCTTTGATATGAAATATGTCGAGATGCTCTTGTATGTGGCAGAAGGCCCCATGAAATAGTTTGAGCTACACACAGTATTTCTCACGCAGAGACTCTCTTAAAATTAATCACGGCCATGAAGCTCTAAAACAAACGCACATACAGAAAGATTTTTATGTCTTGTTGACGTATTGGTTTCTTCCCATTTAATTTGCTCATCCTCAAGTGTCATTCTAACAATACAAATATAACTTCAACACTTTCTGATCATTTACTGATTTCTTCGCCCGGAATTTATCGATTCATTATAACTAGACTGTAGTGTTCGGAAACATCGGAATTGCTGCATGACGTTGGGAGCCAGAGTTCGTGGGATTCAGTCAGTGCTGGATGAGTGGTGCGTATAGAACAGCCCTGACAGGCGGATCGCGGAAAGGTCATGCTGAAATTACATTACTGTCAATTGTAGAGAGCGCGAATGTAATGAGACTCATTGGCTTAAATGATTCGCCAATTCGTATCCGAGTAGTAATGTAAACAAAGGATGAATGCAGGTTACCGTTTTTCTTCCTAGATACAGAACTTCGCAAATGTGCAACGTTATGCCATTTGACGGCAACATGTGACGCCATTATGCCAATGTTTTCCATAATGAAGAATGAAGCTTGAATGGTAATAAGCTGACGGAAGAAAACATACGACAAATTTTTCTCTGTTGTAGGTTGTTAACGACTATGGGGAAGACGTTGACAGGTGCTATACGAAATGAAGTGTTTTTCATTAACAATTTTATGCACGAAAATGACTTACTTCAACAAATTTAATGAGGCTGTGAGCCAAAGCATGTAAACGAATTCAGTTTCAATAACTGAAACGAATGAAAATCCGACCATACACTCTCTTTAAATTGGTAGCGTTGTTGATCCTAGCAGTAATGATTACGTTACTCCGAGTTAAATAAACATTTTACTTACTAGACTTAAAAGGGTAGTTATTGTGAGAGTATACAGTGTTCATAGATAATGATTTGCTGGAGGCCCAGTAGAACGTTCCGAAGGTGGTTCATGTAATGATCAATCAGTACGCAATCAGAGGCAATGATTGTTGAACTATTTTTGTAGTAGATATCGTGGGCTGTCTTGTTAAGAAAGGTAGTAAATAAATACACATTTGTGAAAAATGCCACATCGGCCTTGAAACGTCCCCTTAGAAAGATTAGTGAATTACTGTGCTGGTAAATCCCTTACGTTATTTAATTTTCAAACAGCTGAGCAGAACTGAACGTACTCAGACATTTCGCTCTTTAACTAATCTGATCAACACTAAACTGACACACAATATTTTTAGCGCGTGATATTGTGTGTGTACATTCTTGCTTGTTAATTGCACGATTACGTAACGACTATAAGTCTTACATACTTAGAACATATACTGCTAAGAAGATTTTAATGCAACATTTTGGTTTACTTGAAAAGACATTCTTTATTTGAAGGACTTTCTGTGAGATTACAGATGACTTGGTATTTGGTTTCTTTGACAGCTACACGATTATATCACGACGCTACTAATGTGTGACACAATTTACATTGTTGCTTTTGCGGTGTATCTGTTTTATATCTGCACAGTTTTTATGTATTATTCTGGAAAGTAAAACATGTTCTAGTAGTAAGTTTTGTGGTATAGCTACAATGAGACGGCCTTTTCCGTAGCACAACAATACGTTACAGTACAGTACTTTCTTCATCACGGCAATAAGCATAATAACTACGATATCCATACGCAAAGCATTTCACTTTTGTTTATGATGAGGTGGGTACATTGAACTTTGCTTACAGAGGACGATAACTACGACACTTCCACAGAATTATCTTACAGCAAGACGCACATTTAGCGCTACAGGACACGCATTTGAGTGACTAATTTTGTACTTAAAACATTCATTTTTAAAGATTTTTGAATTACAAAGAAAGTTTTCCGTGATACATTTCATTCCATTGCTGTAATCTGTAACACCTGAGGGTATAATTACATTAATCCTCAGGGGGTACACGCCTACATTGTGTACTATGTGTCTGGCAAGCAATAAGCCTCTAGACCTGCAAGTGGCTTGTCACTTCCTCGTACTAGATCCAAAGTTAACCAAGAATTACCAGTAATAACCTCTGTAGTAGTACAAGAAAAATTAATCTTGCACCCTACAAAAGTGATTGGACCAGTAAGAACCTCTTCTTGAACAACTTCATTTGGAGTAAAACCAAAGGTGTCCACGGTCTTGTAGACTGGCAATCTACTTCTCCTGCTGTATCTCCTCCTCCTCTGCGGCATGGCTGTGCGTCGTGCGTCTGCGTCAAGTCGAATGAGCATGCTGTTGCCTCACGTCCTAGTCAGAGCCCAAGCGGAAGTAGACGTGAAAAGCGCGCGCCTGCCGGCGCGCGCACGAGCAACCGGATGGGCGTATCCCAGATGTACGCATTTTAGCAGGGGATCGCGCCTAGTTAAAACTTGGCGCGATCCTGCGCAGCCCTAGCGGCAGCTGAGCGAAGCTCGTTCAAGGTCACCCGCCTTAACATGGCGTTGACCAATAACATGGCGCCCAAGCACACAGCCATGCTACTTTGTAAACTGTTCATATTTTTTTCGGAACAATTGTGATACTATGAGAGCTTTGAATGAAGTATTTGGTATGGGATCACGATTTTTAAAGTACGTTTGAGGTAGATGACACTACTGAAATGAGCAGAGAATTTTTTTAGGTTTAGAAATTATTACTGAAAGCTACGACGTTTTCGAGATTTGACTGAGATGTTATGATGTTATTATTGCGACAACGATGTGTATTATGCTGTTGAGGTATGTTTATGATCAATAAGCTGATGCTATATGAGGAGTTTGATTATGCTATGTATTTATTATGATGAAATATTGAAGAAGTGTCGACGAATATGTATATGTATAATAAGGTAAGGATTAATGATTAGTGGTTAGGGACTCAGATTTGTGAAAAAGATTGTTGGAAACCAAGAATCAAACAGCTGAGCAGAACTGAACGTACTCACACATTTCGCTCTTTACCTCTTCTGATCAACACTAAACTGACACACAATATTTTTAGCGCAATGCAGTCTGATTTTCAATAATCCCTACAAAAGAATGGCCCTGACTAACATTAACCTATACCTTTCACAAATCACTTACCTCACAAAAATCTTCGTTACTCGAACTACTGCAATACAGGGAGCACCACTACTGCCAGCTAAACAAAAGATTCAAACTACTGAAGGCACTAACTACTGATAGGCATAGTTAGCAAATGAAGGATTTTGATATAGAACAAACAATGTGTTTACCTTAATAGTGTTCAAAAGTCATAATATATATAGTAGTTCATGACATCCATTCTTACAAATGTACTGTTTCTGATGGACACACGACCAGATCATCCGCTCTCAAAAATCCGCCATCTCACTTCCCCACATCCACCACTGCTGGCGGCTCATCTACAACTGCGCAACGCTACGCGCTGTTAACAGCCAACTGCCCAACACTACAATAGCAGTATTGCAACAATGCAGACCAGCCACAGACTGCACACAGCACAGCCAGTGATTTTCATACAGTGCGCTACGTTCGTTACCAATATAAAAACCTAAACTGCCTACTTACAGCCTGAATGTGGGTGCGGATTGCATAAATTATTAGTATAAGGAAACTATAATTCATCCTTCGTGATGCCTAGCGTCGAAGAATGTTGAAGGGAGAAAGGCCAGTTCGTTCATCAGCATGTATATCTATGCACCACTGTAACGTGTATCACAGAAGGCATTTCTTGTAAATAATCCCAACACTCTGCCCTGATCCACTGGCGTACCGAGAGAGGAGAAAAATATATAACTATGTAACTCGACGCATGTCCCAATATCATTACTGTTACGTAATTACTACAATATTTATTATTTGTTGAATGAACCGGTTTTCGTCTGTTATGCCAACATTATGTCGTAAATTACCCCTCTCAGTCACATTCCACATTTTCCTTTATTTCGGTTACTATAATTCCACTCACTGTATTAAAAAAAATTTTTGTAGTCAGAGCAGCTTTACCTACCTGCTTAATATCACTGTTATATCTTGTCTGTTTGTAATATAGGAGTTGTTAAAGACACGAACAGCCCGAACGCAGAGCAAGTCGTTTATCGTTAGGAACCACATGTCCCATTGAAGTATGGATAAATTACGGTCTAACATAACTAATTTTGACGGGTGCGTTTAAATTCATCTGAGTGATAAAACTTTATGACATACCTCTCGTATGTGTTTTAGTATCTACAAACAACTTGAGAAATCGTAAGTTTTTTCTTTCTCCGAGTCAGGGTCATAAAGTAGTAGGCGTTTTAGTGAAGGCGTCAACTCCGAAACTGTCTAGTAAGGACCGTATTTGTTATAATAAATTTTCAAAGAGACGCAGGAGAATCTGAAAGTGAAAATAAACACTTCAAACTGCCCGTGTTCTGACAATCTGACTTCGTAAAAAGCCTAAGAGTTATTGTGTTGTTTGACTGTTCTGTCAACTCTTGATATAATATTTTGTACAACATGAATGAAACGCACGGAACACTGGCGTAATGTTCTACAATATTTATTATTCGCTACACGAACCATTTTTCGGCCGTTACGCCATCATCAGGTACAAAGATTAGTATGTAGTCCAGTGAATTTTTGTTGGTTCAAAGATTTTGAACTTGTCCATCTTCAGAGTACCTCTCTTTCCAGAGATAAAAAATGTTAATGTTAGAATTAGGAATCCAACAAGAAGGATTATTTCAGTGTAATCGCGGTAGAAGATTATTTTACTAGGATAAAGTATGTGACAAACTTAACTAATGAACTGTAGACAAACTACAACGGTTGTACATAGAAGAAAATAATTGAATAATGAACTTAGGTGACATATTCCAAAGATTTGTCTGAACAAAATAATCTTGTTTTTAATTTAATAATTCCTTTGGTCGCTATGGGGGCATAGGTCATCCAAGAGAACTCGCCATCCGTCTCTGTCGTTGGCCATTTGCCTCAATTCTGCCCAGGTCTTGCAATCTTGTCTTTAATAGTATTAAATTACGAATAGGCAAGACATATTAGTGATATTAAGCAGGTGAGTGAAGCAGCTGTGATTATAAAACAACATTTTTTAACGCAACGAGACAAATCATAGTAACTGAAAGAAAGGAAAATGGGGAATGTGAGTGACAGGGGTAATTTATAACATGATGATGGCGTAACAGCCGAAAACCGGATCGTACAACAATGATAAATATTGTATGAATTACATAACAGTAATTATATTAGGACAGTTACATAGTTACGTATTTTCCATCACTCGGTACGGCAGTGGAGCAGGACGGAGTGTTAGAAATATTTACAAGAAATTCCTTCTGTGATCCATATTACAGCGGTGCGTAGATATACATACTGGTGAACGGATTGGCCTTTCTCCCTTCGAACACTCTTCGGCACTAGGCAACACGAAGGATAAATTACAGTTTCATTATTCTAATAATTTATTCATTGTCTACCCTCCTCACCTATATTGAGGCCAATGTGCCATTTATCACAAATATCTATTTATTTACCACCGTTGATCTCGGGAAAGCACTTTGTTACTGAGCCCGTCCTCTACCGATAGGAAAATATCCGCGCCTTGCTAGACGCAGCCCTATCCCGGCGACTCGTCAGGAGGTGGCCGAGTCACGCGAGTCGACATAAGGGTTCGCAGGGAAGGTAGGGTGAGCAGCCTCTCAATGTCTCGTCCGCCTGTGTCACGTCTGCTAGGGTCTTGAGTAGCAGTGCCTTCTCTAGCTAGCCAGTTGCTGTTGTCTCCGATGCAGGGAAGAGCTAGTGGGGGCTGTGTGCCGTCGCTCTAACTGATGGACACGTAGTAGTATCTTGATTGCCGACGCGGTGCTCCTCTGAGGGGATCGGCCACTCTAGGTGTTAAGTAAGGTTGGTAAATCAGTCCGTTAACAGACGTGTATTTGTAGGCGATCGGGTGGGTGAGACGGAGCTGCCACGAACTACCTCTACTAGCTGCCGATATTTGATGATTCCCGATACAAGACTGATAGAATTTTACGACGGGGAACAAGCAGCGCCTAAGTGCATGGAATTGTGAGCATTACGTTTGCATGTAACCAGTTTTAGCCTGGTTTGGGATAAGTGACTCACTTACGTGGTTGATGTTGCGGTTTGTGACTCTGTCTTCAACTTTCGTAAAATCATTGGGCACGAGGTACCCGCATCGTTCTTTTAAGAATGAGAATCCACTTCGACTTTCGTTATGTGGTTTGTTTACTGTAATATTCTAAATAGTTCACCTGAGTGACTTCCATATTCTAGTTGCGTTAATTTGCTTGTAGGAGCCACACATGGTGAGGAGAATTATACTGATTCTTCACAACTGTGTTCTGAAGTAAGTCTTACGGAAAGATTCCAGCTTCGTTGTAAATTCTCATTAATTTGGATGGGATGATTACTATTAGCCGAGAATCACAATTTATTCTTCTTCTTGTGGTCTTCAGTCCTGAGACTGGTTTCATGCAGCTCTCCATGCTACCCTATCCTGTGCAAGCTTCTTCATCTCCCAGTACTTACTGCAACCTATATCCTTCTGAATCTGCTTAGTGTATTCATCTCTTAGTCTCCCTCTACGATAGTTGCCCTCCACGCTGCCCTCCAATGCTAAATTTGTGATACCTTGGTGCTTCATAACAAGTCCTACTAACAGGTCCCTTCTTTTTGTCAAGTTGTGCCACAAACTCCTCTTCTCCCTAATTCTATTCAATACTTCATCATTAACTATGTGATCTACCCATCTAATCTTCAGCATTTTTCTGTAGCACCACATTTCGAAAGCTTCTATTCTATTCTTATCTAAACTGTCTATCGCCCATATTTCACTTCCATACATGGCTACAATCCATACAAATACTTTCAGAAACGACTTCCTGACACTTAAATCTATACTCGATGTTAACAAATTTCTCTTCTTCAGAAACGCTTTCCTTGCCACTGCCAGTCTACATTTTATATCCTCTCCACTTCGACCATCATCAGTTATTTTGCTCCCCAAATAGCAATACTCCTTTACTACTTTAAGAGTCTCATTTCCTAATCCAATTCCCTCAGCATCACCCGATTTAATTTGACTACATTCCATTATCCTCGTTTTGCTTTTGTTAATGTTCATCTTATATCCTCCTTTCAAGACACTGCCCATTCTGTTCAATTGCTCTGCCAGGTCCTTTGCTGTCTGTGACAGAATTACAATGTCATCGGCGAACCTCAAGGTTTTTATTTCTTCTCCGAATTTTTCTTTTGTTTCCTTTACTGCTTGCTCAATAGACAGATTGAATAACATTGGGGAGAGGCTACAACCCTGTCTCACTCCCTTCCCACCCACTGCTTCGCTTTCATCCCCATCGACTCTTATAACTGCCATCTGGTTTCTGTACAAATTGTAAATTTCCTTTCGCTCCCTGTATTTTACCCCTGCCACCTTTAGAAATTGAAAGAGAGTATTCCAGTCTACATTGTCAAAGGCTTTCTCTAAGTCTACAAATGCTAGAAACGTAGGTTTGCCTTTTCTTAATCTTTCTTCTAAGAAAAGTCGTAAGGTCAGTATTGCCACACGTGTTCCAATATTTCTACGTAATCCAAACCGATCTACCTCGAGGTCGGCTTCTGTCAGTTTTTCCATTCGTCTGTAAAGAATTCGTGTAAGTATTTTGCAGCTGTGACTTATTAAACTGGTAGTGTGGTAATTTTCACATCTGTTAACACCTGCATTCTTTGCGATTGCAATTATTATATTCTTCTTGAAGTCTGAGGGTATTTCGCCTGTCTCATATATCTTGCTCACCAGATGGTAGAGTTTTGTCAGGACTGGCTCTCCCAAGGCCGTCAGTAGTTCTAATGGAATGTTGGCTTATCTCAGGGCCTTGTTTCGACTCAGGTCTTTCAGTGCTCTGCCAAACACTTCACGCAGTATCGTATCTCCCATTTCATCTTCATCCACATCCTCTTCCATTTCCATATTGGCCTCAAGTACATCACCCTTGTGTAGACCCTCTATATACTCCTTCCACCTTTCTGCTTTCCCTTCTTTGCTTAGAACTGGGTGTCCATCTGAGCTCTTGATATTCATACAAGTGGTTCTCTTTTCTCCAAAGGTCTCTTTAATTTTCCTGTAGGCAGTATCTATCTTACCACTAGTGAGATAAGCCTCTACATACTTACATTTGTCCTCTAGCCATTCCTGCTCAGCCATTTTGCACTTCCTGTCGATCTCATTTTTGAGACGTTTCTATTCCTTTGTGCCTGTTTCATTTACTGCATTTGATATTTTCTCCTTTCATCAATTAAATTCAATATCTCTTCTGTTTCCCAAGGATTTCCATTAGCCCTCGTCTTGTTTCCTACTTGGTGCTCTGCTGCCTTCACTACCTCATCCCTCAGAGCTACCCATTCTTCGTCTACTGTATTTCTTTCCCCCCTTCCTGTCAATTGTTCCCTTATACTCTCCCTGAAACTCTGTACAACCTCTGGTTTAGTCAGTTTATCCAGGTCCCATCTCCTTAAATTCCCTCTTTTTTGTAGTTTCTTGTTTTAATCCACAGTTCATAACCAATAGATTGTGGTCAGAGTCCACATCTGCGCCTGGAAATGTCTTACAATTTAAAACCTGGTTACTAAATCTCTGTCTTACCATTATATAATCTATCTGATACCTTCTAGTATCTGTAGGAATCTTCCATGTATACAACCTTCTTTTATGATTCTTGAACGAAGAGTTAGCTATGATTGAGTTATGCTCTGTGCAAAACTCTACCATGCGGCTTCCTCTTTCATTTCTTAGCCCCCAATCTATATTCACTTACTATGTTTCCTTCTCTCCCTTTTCCTACTCTCGAATTCCAGTCACCCATGGCTATTAAATTTTCACCAGCTGAATAATTTCTTTTATCTCATCATACATTTCATCAATTTCTTCATCATCTGCAGAGCTAGTTGGCGTATAAACTTGTACTACTGTGGTAGGCGTGGGCTTCGTATCTATCTTGGCCACAATAATGTGTTCATTATGCTGTTTGTAGTACCTTACCCGCACTCCTATTATTTTTATTCATTATTAAACCTACTCCTGCATTACCCCTATTTGATTGTGTATTTATAATCCTGTATTCACCAGACCAAAAGTCTTGTTCCTCCTGCCACCGAACTTCACTAATTCCCACTATATCTAACTTTAACAAATCCATTTCCCTTTTTAAATTTTCTGACATACCTGCCCGATTAAGGGATCTGAATTTCCACGCTGCGATCCGTAGAATGCCAGTTTTCTTTCTGATTATAATGACGTCATCTTGAGTAGTCTCCGCCCGGAGAGCAGAATGGGGGACTATTTTACCTCCGGAATATTTTACCCAAGAGGACGCCATCATCATTTAACCATACAGCAAAGATGTATGCTCTCTCGGGAAAAGTTACGGCTGTAGTTTACCCTTGCTTTCGACCGTTCGCAGTACCAGCACAGCAAGGCCGTTTTGGTTAGTGTTACAAGGCCAGATCAGTCAATCATCCAGACTGTTGCCCCTGCAACTACTGAAAAGGCTGATGCCCCTCTTCAGGAAACACACGTTTGTCTGGCCTCTCAGCAGATACCCCTCCGTTGTGGTTGAACCTACGGTACGGCCATCTGTATCGCTGAGGCACCTAAGCCTCCCAACCAACGGAAAGGTCCGTGGTTCATGGGCGGGGGAGCGGGGGGGGGGGGGGGGGGGGGGATAGTTTTTAATTTTTAACTGTAGTAATGTAAGATCTGTTTTAAACAAAACCCTTTCAGAATTTTACTGTTTAAATTAATTTAATTTCCTTTTGTAAATGCTACTGCATTTTTGTCCCCAGTTCCTTTAGTGAATACTATATGGTTCATTTACTGAGTGCAAAGTTTTATTTATTGCAATTTTTTGTTGCCTCAGGATTCGTCCAGTAATGTTTGATCGATTGAAAGCAGTTTTCTGTTTTTTAAATTGTGACGTCATTGACCAATTCGTTTCAGTGCTGCGCTGTGTAATGCTTTTATATGTGTGTTTTCGATTTATTCTGAGCCTGAAGTTAGTAAATGTATTTGTGAAGGTGTCAGAAAAGTCAAAGCGGCGTTTGATCTTGAAAGCTTCTCCACCCGTTGCATCTGCAATACCAGAGTCTTTTGAATTTGTTGTATATTGTGCCAACTATGATACGGTGTCTATGTTTCTTGTAAGTTAAGCATTTATTTGTAATATATTGTTTAATAGATGCATGCAGTTTATTTTTGCTTCCTATGGGCTTATGTCCATTACCCTTCCACGTCCAAACTGAGCATAGTTGGCAGTTCACTTCAATGGTATTAAAACTCCTGATAAGCCATTCTGAAAATGTCTGCCTTTCATTTGTTGTTCATCCGAGGACAGAGGACGAATCTGCTCGGTGCTGTTTAGGGGGAAAAAAGGAAGCGGTGGAGGTGGGAGGGAAGAGAAAAGATTTAACAACACAAACACACAGTATGACTGACAGTGTTCTGTGCAGAACTAGCTTCATCGTTGTCATAGAGCGAAAACACATCCGTCGACTACTTCCCGCGACTTTCCGCCTCGACCGTCTCCCGGAGCCTCGTCGCTATATTTTGGTAGCATTTGCTCTGACAGTCTTATATGCACAGTCTACCAGCACCACACCACTGGATAGTTTTACCCAATAACGAATAAGTCTTCGTTTTCTCGGCAGTGGTGAGTGCATATGTTCCCATAATTGGCTTCGTTTTTTTTTTTTTTTTTCCTTGGTTGATAGTGGCATAACCTGTAAACCCGTACTCGTCCATGGTTATTAGGTGGCTATATACATCATACAGATCAGCATGACACTACTACATTTTCCCTGTAGCATCAATTCAGAGGGACTTTGAATGGTTACGACACTACTACATTTTCCCTGTAGCATCAATTCAGAGGGACTTTGAATGGTTACGAAGATACACGGAAACAAGATAATTGCAACCAACACTACACTACACAATTAAAGACAACCTGCGAAGTAGTCCTAGGCACCGGAATGGATGGGGTGTTAAGGACTTGCTTGCCTGTAGGTGCCTAGAAATACTTCACAGATTGTCTCATAAAAATGCATTTTTAAAGTTCTCAGTAACTTTGTGTGGGCGCCACAGAGAGCATTGGTGAAATGGCTTAGAGAGACTCTTTGCCGCTAATTTCAAGCATGAGTCAATGTGGAACCATTCTCCCACTCCCATCCTCGATCACGTCACAGGAAGCCGTGAAACAGGAGGGTTGAAAATGTGTAAGCACCCTTTGTTGTTTCGCGTCACGTACAAATTTTGTCAAATGGTGTTTAACAGTCCTTAGTGCTTACAAAGTACACACGAGAGTCAAATTTGTGATCGTGCTGCACTCCCAAGGGAATGCAGCCACACAGCGTCCTTAAAGAAGAGCACAGAGGTGCGGGGATGTCAGCGGCGTCATGATTCGTTAAGGACGTCGTTCTGCTGCATTTGGCACTGAGAACTGATGGTGTCGATCGTGACGTGTGTGGAAAACAATGTCCCAAGGAAAGCGTTATTTTCTTTGATACTATTTATGCCCCCCTTCTGAGACCTTTTCGTGTCGATACAGAGTGGCGGAGTGTCTGATATCTTTTTCTCGGCCACTCATAAGAAGACAGTGCGATTTCAACGCTGGGGGGCGCTGATCTCACCCCGATCGCAGAGGCATCAAGAGAAGGGTAGTAATGTGGATAAGAAAGGGATCGATGGCCTTCCCGTAGAGTAACACGTCCACGTTGGCGTCGGGCAGAATTGTGGTGAACTTTGGTGCCAATGTGACATCATTAACCCACCTTACACTTCACATGAACCTTCTGAGCTCTGGTCTTTTTCTCGCTTGCGTCACACAGATTGTTGTAGCGTGGATCACTTTCAGTTGCAGGAATTACCACATGATAATGGTAATGAATTATGCATATCAGGCAATGTAAAAGTGAGAAATTACAGCAGTCACCAAACCAAAAACCCTATAGATATTAGAAAAGTTGATCATGGATCGGAAAGGTGCACTGGAATATAACTAGAATCTAGAGAGAAGAATCATCAGAAATAACAAAGAAAAAAGTTACAGTCTGCGGAATAGACAAGAGACCGAACGAAACTTCCTGGCAGATTAAAACTGTGTGCCGGGCCGAGACTCGAACTCGGGACCTTTGCCTTTCACGGGCAAGTGCTCTACCAACTGAGAGACCGAACGGCTATCTAATATAGAATATGACATGAAGAAACGTCCATTGAAATTTTACGGGCATATCAAACGAAGGGCAGATAAATATTCAGCACTAACTCAAGAGGAGAATGAGTCAAGAGGTAAACAAATTGAAAACTTGAACAACCTGGTCGGAAGAAAGGAGGAATATGCGCTGTGAGAAGATGAAAGAAGTGTAGCGCCTGAGTAAATCCCATTTCATGTGGAAACTTGACGTGATCCTCTAGCGGCCTACACGTTAATAATAATAATAATATAGTATCCATCTGCATAGGAAATACATAGCCAATACTTTAGTGATGGTGTTTTGGGACTACTAACTTACTTCTGAAGCGACAATTTCGCTGCTAGATTTTTCTGCTGCATCCGATGACATCGACACTTACAACTGTTGTACATGAGGCGGAACTATGGGCCTAATGGAAAAAGGGTGAACCGGCTGAGTCACGCAATTTGACTCTTAATGTGATCACGAGGTGTGGCCGTCAATTGCACGCGTTGATCACGTAGGCTGACGTGAGGCTCAAAGAACTGTACTTGGCGGGAAGTATCTGGAACATCTTAGGTGATTAGAAAGTTAGTAGACGGGAATACATTTAAACATTTAGCTTTAATACAGCATCAGCGGTGACCGTCGATCTTCACTTTGTACAATGATATTTACATGTGCAGTTATAGACTGAACTGCGAATACTTCTTTACAGCCGGCCGGTGTGGCCGAGCGGTCCTAGGCGCTACAGTCTGGAACCGCACGACCGCTACGGTCGCAGGTTCGAATCCTGACTCGGGCATGGATGTGTGTGATGTCCTTAGGTTAGTTAGGTTTAAGTAGTTCTAAGTCTAGGGGACTGATGACCTCAGATGCCAAGTGCCATAGTGCTCAGAGCCATTTGAACCATTTGAACTTCTCTACAATTCTGATTGCTTCACACGTATAGATCAATTCTCAATGCATAAACTGTATGTGGCACCTGGCTGGGTCGTAGCTACTGACTTAGCTGAAGGCTATGCTGACTGACGTCTCTGCAAACGATCTCTGAAGCTATAACAAGTGGACCAATCCTATTCATGTCGGCTGTAGAACTGGGCAGTGCGCTAGCTTGTCTCGTTAAGTACAGCTGAGTGGCGGCGGTCGGTCTGCTAGCGGCGGCAGTGGCGACTCGCAGGTCCGACGTGTACTGATGGATCGTGGCCAATTTGAAGCTTACTACCTAACAAGGAAGGTGCCTTGCGGTGACACCACAACAACGATGCTTAAACTAGTGAACAGAGCATGCTACGAGTAACACCAATGGGCTAGTGGAGCTAGATTACACCTGACATTGCATCGGGGATAGCCGGCCGAAGTGGCCGAGCGTTTCTACGCGCTACAGTCTGGAACCGCGCGACCGCTACGGTCGCAGGTTCGAATCCTGCCTCGGGCGTGGATATGTGTGATGTCCTTAGGTTAGTTAGGTCTAAGTAGTTCTAAGTTCTAGAGGACTGATAACCTCAGATGTTAAGTCCCATAGTGCTCAGAGCCATTTGAATTAATTTTTGCATCGGGGATAGGCGGTGCGAGGAACTCATAGGAAGAGAATAAAAAGCAGCCGGCTTTTCTCTAGATACCGTTTTCCATCGCTTGAGCAGTCACTAGCAGCCTGTCGCAAACCCACACAAGTCGCAAGTGATTATCATCGCGCAACCTCAAATCACGGGTGAACTTGGATCGTGACCCATGTGGATTATGGAATAATTTACGACTGGCGTTCAATAAACTACGCGTCCCATTTTTCTTCTAAAAGCAGGTTGGTTTTATTCACGATTATACTCCACTCTTTTATCTACAAGCGCAACGCCCTTGCCGCTGTGGATACACCGGTTCCCATCAGATCACTGAAGGTAAGCGCTGTCGGGCGTGGCCGGCACTTGGATGGGTGACCATCCGGGTCGCCATGTGCTTTTGCCGTTTTTCGGAGTGCACTCAGCCTCGTAATGTTAATGGAGGAGCTACTCCACCTAATAGTAGCGGTTCCGGTCAAAGAATATCATCATGACAACCTGTAGAGCGGTGTGCTTACCAAACGACCCTCCTATCCGCATTCTCAGCTGAGGATGACAGAGCGATTGGATGGTCGCGATGGGCCACTTGTGGCCTGAAGACGGAGTGCCTTTTAGTTACAAAACCATAGATTTCAACATAATCTCCGAACACCTTACAGCGCCGGGGGGGGGGGGGAGGCCGGGGGGGGGGGGCATGGTAGCACCCTACAGGCCGACGGCGGAGCCAACGCATTTGTGTATCAGTAACCACCCCATCGTTCCGCGCAGTGCATTCTTCACAGGGACAAACAGATCGAAGCTGGAAGCCGCAAGATGGAGGCTGCAGGGTGCGTGAGGAAGAACAGACCTAAGAAGATTTGTGCGCAGACTTGTATGAGACCCTACGTTATGGAGAAAGAGAAGTTCGTTTGCATTTTTGCGGCGAGGAGTACGCTGAGGAAAGCGCAATATATTTCCTAGTTGAGTGTTGCATCACGACGGAGGACATCTAGCAGAATAACCCCTTGAGAGTCCCAGAGGACCGGCGTCACAACTACCAGCTGAGGGTCTGAAGTTTTTATTCAGTAGAAACATGGTGTGGCGCCACTCCGTGGATTGCCGTTTTGTTTCCGGTTAGAAGTGATGAACCAATGTTTCATTGCCTGTGGCCATGTTCGACAAAAAAATTATCACGATTAGCCCCATAACAAGCAAGCAACTACGTGCTGATGGTCGTTCGTTGCTTTTTACTGTCTTCTGTTAGGTGGTAAAGAACCCAGCGGGCACACACCTTTCAGTACCCCAACTGGTGGACGAGTGTGCAGCACTACCAACAGACACGTCCAGTCGTGCAGCGAGGCGTTTGATAACCGTCGATCACCTAGAATAAGAGTGACCGCATGTTCCAGCGTTGCAGGATCCAATACTGTGTGCGGCTGGCGGGCACGTGGGAGATCGGACAGGTTGGCGCGACCTTATTACGATGATGATGGAAGTCTCGCCCAATGGCTCACAGTGCATTTTCTCTCTTCCCAGTCTCCTTAGGCATTCTGGAACCACTTATGAATATATGTGATGCTCTGATTTTCGCCCAAAAGAAACTTAGTGACAGCTGGAGGCTCTTACACCGTATGACATAGCTGCTCTTAAATCTATCGGGATGCGAGGTCGTAGTCAAGGAACAGAAGAGTTCCTTCGACCATAACCACGTACCCCGAAAGATTTACCAGCAGTTAATGACAGTTATCTATCTGGAACCCACTTCCATTGCAGGCACCATTTTGAAGACTACGTATAGAGCAGACCCCTATCAGAACTCCGTGATAGTATAGGGGCTGAAGCGGAAATATTTCACCATGTCGCACAACAAACTCAACATTTCGTCAACCAAAACTGGCTGAGAAAAAAAACTGTTTCATCTGTTATTGTACGCCCCTAGTAGATTCATTTGTTACACCTTTTACTTTCTTCTCACTAGAACTTTTCGGACTGCTGTAAATCAATATTTCTACAATTCATTGTCGCAGTAAACTGGGAGTGGTAAGGAGAGGATCCCAATTGTGAAAATTTTGAAGGGGAGTTTCCGTTCCGGTATTCATCTGGGAAACAAGTCCACCTGCCAAAAGACATTGTCGGATTTGCGGTCTGTAGTAGTAGCAGCAGTAGTAGTATTAGTATTAGAATTGTCACTGTTGTCGCTGTTGTTGTTGTACTCTTCAGTCACAAGACTGGTTGTATGCAACTCTGCACGATAGTCTATATTCTGCTATAATCTCTGTCTTTTCATAACTAGTGGAACCTACATCCGCTTGAATTTTCCTACTATACTCTACAATCTTTACCCACAATACTGTCTATATTACAAAATTGCAGATTGTCGCATGCCTCAAAATGTTTCTTATCAAAAGATACCTTTTATTATTATCTAAGCTGTGCGATAAATCTTTCTTTTCCTCAGTTCTCTCCAGTACCACCTCATTCCTTGTTCCATCCTCCCGTCTGATCTTATGTATTCGTTTATAGCACCACAAATCAAAAATTTCTACTCTCTTTCCATCTGATCTGGTTACAGTCTGCGTTTTACTTCCGAACAAAGTTATACTCAAGACAAATACTTTCGGACAAAAGTTCAGAACACTAACGTTTATATTCCATGTTAACAAATTTTTCAGTTTCAGAAATGCTTTTGTTGCTATTGTCAGTCTGCATTTTATATCCTCACTATTTCTTCCGTGATAAGTTATTTTGCTGCCCAAATAGCACAATTCTTTACTGGTTTTAGCGTCTGATTTACTGATCTAACTCCTTCAACATCGCCTGATTTAACTCGACTGCTTTTGCGTAACAACTGTTTTACTTTTGTTGATGTGCATTTGATAACCGAGATGCTATCATATTTCATTCAACCCCCTCTCCTCGTTATTTGTGGTTTCTGAAAATTACAACGTCATTAGCAAGCATGAAAACTTTTCCCTCTTCTCCCTGAAATTTAATTTCGTTTTGAAATTTCTCCTTGGCCTCTTTCACAGTCTGCTCAATGAACAGATTGAATAAAATCGGAGGTAGACTAACATTCTGATGGAATATTATCTATCCCTTCTGCCTTATTTGACCGTAAGTCCTCCAAAGCTCTTTTAAATTCCGATTCTAATGCTGGATCCCCTATCTCTTCTAAATCGACTCCTGTTTCTTCTTCTATCACATCAGACAAATCTTCACCCTCATAGAGGCTTTCAATGTAATCTTTCCACCTATCTGCTCTCTCCTCTGCATTTAACAGTGGAATTCCCGTTGCACTCTTCATGTTACCACCGTTGCTTTTAATGTCACCAAAGGTTGTTTTGTCTTTCCTGTATGCTGAGTCTGTCCTTCCGACAATCTTATCTTTTTCGATGTCTTCACATTATTCCTGCAGCCATTTCGTCTTAGCTTCCCTGCACTTCCTATTTATTTCATTCCTCAGCGACTTGTATTTCTGTATTCCTGATTTTCCCGGAACATGTTTGTACTTGCTCCTTTCATCAATCAACTGAAGTATTTCTCCTGTTACCCATGGTTTCTTCGCAGCTACCTTCTTTGTACCTATGTTTTCCTTCCCAACTTCTGTGATGGCCCTTTTTAGAGATGTCCATTCCTCTTCAACTGTACTGCCTACTGCGCTATTCCTTATTGCTGTATCTATAGCGTTAGAGAACTTCAAACGTATCTCGTCATTCCTTAGTACTTCCGTATCCCACTTCTTTGCGTATTGATTCTTCCAGACTAATGTCTTGAACTTCAGCCTACTCTTCATCACTACTATATCGTGATCTGAGTCTATATCTGCTCCTGGGTACGCCTTACAATCCAGTATCTGATTACGGAATCTTTGTCTGACCATGATGTAATCTAATTGAAATCTTCCCGTATCTCCCGGCCTTTTCCAAGTATACCTCCTCCTCTTGTGATTCTTGAACAGGGTATTCGCTATTACTAACTGAAACTTGTTACAGAACCTAATTACTCTTTCTCCTCTTTCATTCCTTGTCCCAAACCCATATTCTCCTGTAACCTTTTCTTCTACTCCTTCCCCTACAAATGCATTCCAGTCGCCCATGACTGCTAGATTTTCGTACCCCTTTACATACGGCATTACCCTTTCAATATCCTCATACACTTTCTCTATCTGTTCATCTTCAGCTTGCGACGTCGGCATGTACACCTGAACTATCGTTGTCGGTGTTGGTCTGCTGTCGATTCTGATTAGAACAACCCGGTCACTGAACTGTTCACAGTAACACATCCTCTGCCCTACCTTCCTATTCATAACGAATCCTACACCTGTTATACCATTTTCTGCTGCTTTTGATATTACCCGATACTCATCTGACCAGAAATCCTTGTCTTCCTTCCACTTCACTTCACTGACCCCTACTATATCTAGATTGAGCCTTTGCATTTCCCTTTTCAGATTTTCTAGTTTCCCTACCCACGTTCAAGCTTCTGACATTCCACTCCCCGACTCGTAGAACGTTATCCTTTCGTTGATTATTCAATCTTTTTCTCATGGTAACCTCCCCCTTGGCAGTCCCCTCCCGGAGATCCGAATGGGGGACTATTCCGGAATCTTTTGCCAATGGAGAGATCATCATGACACTTATTCAATTACAGGCCACATGTCCTGTGGATACACGTTACGTGTCTTTAATTCAGTGGTTTCCATTGCCTTCTGCATCCTCATGTCGTTGATCATTGCTGATTCTTCCGCCTTTAGGGGCAATTTCCCACTCCTAGGACAAGAACCTCTATCCGCTCCTCCGCCCTCTTAGACAGGGCCGTTGGCAGAATAAGGCTGACTTCTTATGCCGGAAGTCTTCGGCCGCCAGTGCTGATTAATTATCAAAATTTAGGCAGTGGCGGGGATCGAACCCGTGACCGAAGACGTTTTGATTATGAATCAAAGACGCTACCCCTAGACCATGGGTTAGTAATATGGAATCTTAAGCAGCAATATTTTTGCTGGTAATTTTGGTTTCTTTGTTTTGTTTTTGTTTTTTATGTCTGCTCCATATTATACGTAAATGGTATTTCAAAACTACACCGACAAACTTGAGGGTCAGTGGAAGTTGTCTTGAAGAACAAATTGAGGAGAAGAGCCCGTGTCCGCTATAGGCGCCAGCGCTTGTGCGTGTATGTACATACAGGGTGATACCATTATGACCATACAAACTTTCAGGGTGTGCGTAGACTGATAAGTGTATCAACATGAGGTAACGCACTCTGGTCCGGAAACGAATGAGTCGAAAGTTACAGGGGAAAATCGTTCTGACACCTCTGACATTTGAGTAGATATACTAGCACTGTCGTTGGTAAGACTGTAGAGCAGATAATTTTCAAAGATAGTAGTATGGACCAAAAAAAGAAAAAATGTACAGAAAACATCACTCTAAAATGCATGAGCTATTAGCACTCTTTCATCTTCGCTTCAGTGAAACACGTCTCCTTTATTGAACAACTGCTCATAACATCCTATATATGCAAGGGATTTATACTGGTAGCTTCTCAAATTCTTGCTCATTGCATGTACGTGTTTAGAAATGTCCTGCGATTAGCAAATTTTCTTCCTAGTGCGAGCTTCGTCAATGGAGATGTTCATGGCCGCCCTCTCCGTGGAGCTACCCACATGTCCTGGGAACAAACCTCATTTAAAACTTCTCGCAGTCGTCTGTGGTCCACAGAGTTTAACTCCCGGCAGGCGGCGCGTCCACTGAGTTCCAACCGTAGTGGCTCGACGCCGGCAAACCCACAGCGTCAGTGACGCCTTACTAAGGGTCGTGTTACGGAATGGAATGACGCGTAACTCCTAGAAATTGTGTCAACACGGTCTGCATACGTTTGTACAGGGAAATAACAGTGAGTTAATACTGGTCTTACGAAATGCCTCAGCAGATAACTGGAAGGTGGCATACCTAAGTTCATAGAATTTGTGGTTTCATGGGAAGCATTCCACACTGTTGAACGGACTATACGATTGGGGATTTTAAAGGTAGCATGTATAAAATACAAGGAGCGGGAGGTTATTTTAAACTTGTTCCGAAACCATACTGCAGGTAGTTTAAAGTCATGAAATGGGAACAGTAGCTGAGAAGGGAGCGATAGGCGATTGTAGCCTATACTCTCATGCTATTCATTCATTCCATTGTGAAAACTGTAAAGCAAACCAAGGAGAAATTAGAACAGCAAACAGTTTCAAATAAATACCTGTTGCTGTAGTTTTGGGGAGATGAAGAGGCTTGCACAGTATATACAGGTACGGAGACCCGCATCAGACCATCGTCGGACTGAAGACAACAATAATAACAAAACGGCCCTTAGCAGCTTGGAGTGCGGAGGTGGGGGCAATAGACGGAACTACTCTGAATGCCAGGTCCCATATGTCCTGTCGTATGGGATCCTAACAAATGGCCGGCCGGAGTGACCGAGCGGTTCTAGGCGCTACAGTCTGGAACAGCGCGACCGCTACGGTCGCAGGTTCGAATCCTGCCTCTGGCGTGGATGTGTGTGATGTCCTTAGGTTAGTTAGGCTTAAGTAGTTCTAAGTTCTAGGGGACTGATGACCTCAGCAGTTAAGTCCCATAGTGCTCAGAGCCATTTACACCTAACAAATGGGGGTTGTATACTCAGTACCAGGAAGAGGTAAAATGTAAATTTATAATGAGGTGGGATTTACAGCTGCCAAATAACCGTGAAAGTTCATTGTAGATGACCGTCAGCTCTTTCTTATATTGTAAAACTTTCGTGTTTCTCTAACAGTCGAAGGCACACGCAGAAATATTGTCTAGTGCCTGGAATAGTGTATAATATGAAGTGCCATGTCTCGACTGCGGCGAACATTATTACAGAAACGAAACATTGAATAGTGGAACGAGCCTGGTTAGTGCCTAATTAGCTGAGGTAGATGCGGTTGTTGATGTTAAGAGACAGATGTTAAGAGACTGATCTACTGCGAAGCGGGTTTCGAAACATCTTCTACCTGCATCCGTGTTGCTCCATGAATTCGTAATTTCCCTGTCAATATTCGAAAAACTGATATTAGAAAATGTGTCAACTGAAGAGCTGCTGCAGTAGTATTATGCCAAATAAGCTGTAGTTGTTATTGGTATATACATGTGTAGCTGTCCAACGAATAAAAACAATGTGTATCTGATTTCCATATTAGCTGCTGTTGCAAACTTTTTTACATGTTCCGTTAAACTTATGAATTTTGAAACGAGAAGGTTTATATTAACAAAAGTAAAAAAGTAAAACAATGCTGTCATCAATCCGAAGATTGTTTGAAACACCACAGTGCTTTACTAGGATTGGTCCATTGGATTGGATTGTTTGGGGGAAGAGACCCAACAGCGAGGTTATTGGTCTCATCGGGTTAGGGAAGGACGGGAAAGGAAGTCGGCCGTGCCCTTTCAAAGGAACCATCCCGGCATTTACCTGGAGCGATTAAGGGAAATCACGGAAAACCTAAATCAGGACGGCCGGACGCGGGTTCGAACCGTCGCCAGCCCGAATGCGATTCCAGTGTGCTAACCACTGCGCCACCTCGCTCGGTGGGATTGGTCCTGTTGGAACTAACACACCGTTGCTTTCATCCGACCATAGAACTTCTATACAGAGCCAGTCATAAGGATACCTACAGTGTGCCATCACTACAAAAACGAAGCAACACTCTGTTTTTCACGTAAACTAACAATGACAGAGGGAAAGAAGTGATTAGTGACAGGTAAACATCCTTAGCCTGATCGGGGATCGAAATCGCGATGCTGTGTATTGCATGAGCCACCCAGTTTGGCGTTTTAAACAGGAAAGCAACAATGAATTGAGAGATTTTATGATAAATTTCTTTATCACAAAAGTCATTCTAATGAACTTGTTGCAACATTTAAGCATATTTACAGCTGATCTCTCACTTTTAGTGAATGCAGTATGCCATCTTATTCATAATAATAACAGAAGCTTTCTTCATTGATAATGTCATCGTGTGATCTGTGGCTTCCACTCCATTTCCGCATTCCTGATTTACATGGATGATGCTCAGAAAATGTTACCTCCCCTCTGAACACACCTGTTTCCTATAACTTCGTGCTCGTAACGTGATCAGGCGTTGGTCAAATATAAAATGGACAATTTGACATAGTTGTCTTGATTTACTCTAGTCTAGCGCGATAATGCGTTCTAGTGTTCGTATTGGCCGCGGTAGCACTTCCATTAGTGACTGAGTGCTGCGGGTGGCCGTCTGTCACAGCTGCGTCACAAGAGTTGCTGTTGGAAACGCTAATATTCGTATGTTGATGTTCCAGACAACGAGTATCCTTGAATGCAACATCACACCACATTAAAATTAGTTTACGTCACTTACGAGCTATTAAAAGAGAATTGAAAACAGCTTCCGATACACCAGTGGAAAGACCGCAGGTACCTCTTGGTAGAAACGTTTGCAACATAAAAAAGGATCAGAGGCAACAGCTTCCAGGTGTAGCTATATCGTACATTTGAGCCAAGGAGGTGCAACTAAATGAGGGAGCTTTCAGATTCCCGGTACAGAATATACGAGTATTTATCGCCACCATAAAGCGATTCCAAAAATGAAGTGACTACGGTGTAGCGTAATCAGACTACAGATTTCTTCATTGCATCACAAGCACAAACATCTTGCTCATTAATATTGTGAATATTGCAGATGCGTTTCACAGATTGCATCTCAGTACTTTACGGCTGATACATGGAATGATCTTGGCTCAAAGATTTTGAAAGATAAACGCAAGTACATTTTATTGTCTGCGACGAGTATTTAAGATCAGATGTTACTGTTTTGCTATAGGAAACTAATGGGCGCCACATATGTTTTAGTTTGTCTACGATATTTCATCGTATCGTTAGTCTCAAGTTTAATTAAATATCGCTGCGGGGGACTGGTAAAGTGCCTTCCTAAAAAACTAAACTGAATGCTTCCCGAGAA
Source organism: Schistocerca serialis cubense (assembly GCF_023864345.2). Lineage (NCBI taxonomy): Eukaryota > Metazoa > Arthropoda > Insecta > Orthoptera > Acrididae > Schistocerca > Schistocerca serialis. Next base: position 487,760,689 of record NC_064642.1, on the reverse strand, counting down.
ATATCGAACTTCGAACTAGTACATTCAACAAATTAACGATTTACTGCACAATGAAATACTTTTATGAATGAAATTCTTCCGATATTTTATTTTTTGTTGCCGTAAGTTTAATCTTCGTTCATCATCAGAGAAATTAAAACATTAATCGTACGAACCAATTCATACGACTACTACAATTTCCGATAGTGACATATTTAAAATAAACACAATGACGTGGGGATCTCTATAACGCGAAGGTAATGACTCAAGCTTTCATAGACAATTCTTATCTGCTGATGAAAACAGTTCTAAAAATGTGTACACCCAACGGACTGCGGACAGTATATATTCTAGGGGCTGAGAAGGGGACACTGTTACACTACTGAATGTGTTTAGTACACGTGTTGATTAGCACCGAGGTACAATGTCATGAAGGTACAACATCGCAGGTCTAATTTACGTTACTCCTGGCCATATATTTAAGAGTAAATATATGGCCAGAAGTAACGTAAGTGAGTACAAAATGTGAAAAAAATGTTACGCCTGAAAAGACGACGTCGATTTCGATGACGGCATATGTCATCTGGGGGGGGGGGGGGGGGGGGGCGGGTGTTAGCTGTACTAATAATGGTCTCAACGTCGCGCGTCAACGGACAGCGTTGTGGCACGGGTACCTGTGTTTACGCATTAGTAAGGAACGCTCATAGCCAGAAAGATCAATGTGGTATAAACGTGTGAAGCAAATAGGCAACCATTCAACGGAGACGCACTCGAGACTTCTACAGCCAATTGAGCGAGACTAAAAGAGGTCAAATAGTGGCCTTCCGATGGCGGAATAGTCCATTCGGGAACTACCACGTGCCAGTTGTGCAACGATGATGGTGTCAGTGGTCATGTGAACATTCTCATACATGTAGACGACATTCTGGAAGTCTAGCACAGGCGCTCGCCAGGGTCGTCGTGTTGTAAGTGCAGCAGTGGCAGACCATGTTTTCGCTGGACACGCTGGAACTTGCCGAGTTTGACGTCACAGCGGTCCCTTGTCCGCTCGCCACGTGTATTCGTTTCCCTCCAAAATTGTTTGCCTCGGAGCTGAATCACACACTCTGAACTCTGCCACAGGCTCTGGTGAGCCCATCGGTACCGATCGACCGCCGTGTCAATCACTGGCAATGGCGTCATTGGGAGCGGTATTGCCAGTTTATGTGACCTCGTGACCTAGAGCTGCAACTACCCACTCAAGTAGCTCCTGAATTTGCATCACGAGGTTGATTGCACCCCAATCCAGTCTTCTTAGAAGGAAAAATCTCTAGCTGTACAGGAAATCAAACATGGGTACTCAAAATGGCAGTCGGACACGCTGAGCACTCAGCTAGGGAGGCATACAGCTACCACACCACAGATAAGAAGACTTGTGAAACCAGGCGTCTCAACACGAACTGTTGTGAACTGATTATTAGCAGTGGGATTACGGGCACGCAAACCCCTAGCCTGTCTTCCACTCAGGCTACAGCATCCATGTGCACGGCTCGGCTAGTGCCGTCACAGGATCGTTTGGAAGATGGATCGTGCGGGCCGTGGTCTTCAGCAATGAATACAGATTCTTCCTGCACGTAACTGATGGCCGCTTGCGGGTACTATGTAGACATGATGAGCGGTGTCTTGTAGGCTGCATGCGCCTAAGACACATTTGCACCACTCCACGCCTTATGGTCTGGTGTGCGATGAGCTACATCTCTCGTACACCTTTGGGGTTTCTGGACGAGACGGTAACCAAAGCTTGGTACGTGCAGAATAGAATTAGATGCGTTATTTTGCCGTCCTTACAACGGGAAGGTGATGGGTTCTTCAAACAGGATAATGCTCGCCCACCCACCACCCGTGAAAGTCAACGTGGTCTCTGCAACGTGCAGCAGCTTCCCTGGCCAGCACGATCTCCATACTTGTCTCCAATCTAAAACGTGTGGGATATGATGGGTATAGAAGTGGTTCGTGTGACTCGTCAACGTGATGAAATCGAACAGGCGTGGCATACTGCAGCCCACCGCCACATTTATAACCGACTGGATATCAAAGTCAGCGCCCGCATTGCTGTCTCTGTAGCTACACCGCATACTGATATGGGCGTTTCAGCGTGAGTCGGTATCTGGTACCACAGAACCGGCTGTGCTAAAGGTTTGCGAATGTAATCCACGTACTCCATATACAATGTTGCAACAATAAATCTTGAGTGATTTGGAGATCTGTAAAACGGCTTACTATTTTTTCTGCAAGTATTTCTATGTATGATGTCAGCCACGGGCCCATTACGCTTCGCTTGGCCCATACATACTATTCCTCTAAGACTTGAGCAAACTGGTCTGCGTCAGCGGCCTCTCGTTGCGGATGAGAGCGGGAGATTCAGTATTGGTGAGAAAATTGGGCAGACATGTCGTTCCGCATTGGGACACGGATGATGCTACAGCGGGCGCGCTGGCCGCTAATTAGACGCGGATCAATTAGGCGACGCCGCGCTCCCAGCGGCTCCAATTAAGGCTGAGGCTAGCTAGCGAGCCCCGCTTGCTGAGGCTCGCCCCCTCCTCCCGAACCCCACTCTCTCTCCAGCTCTTGCTGGCCTCAACTTTCTTCTTTCCTGTGTGCGGGGCTCCTCAGAGACCGAGACACGAGGGTGGCTGCCTGGCCAGGACAACCAGCTGTGCGACTGTACTCACTTGTTTTCCTCTCTGGTGTTTCTGTTACAACAGTAGCTCGTGGTAGACCGTTAGACTCCAGGCCCTTGCGAAATACAGCAGGACCTTTGGAAGAGGGTCGCTTGAAAACAAGGATACACACTCTGAACTCTGCCACAGGCTCTGGTGAGCCCATCGGTACCGATCGACCGCCGTGTCAATCACTGGCAATGGCGTCATTGGGAGCGGTATTGCCAGTTTATGTGACCTCGTGACCTAGAGCTGCAACTACCCACTCAAGTAGCTCCTGAATTTGCGTCACGAGGTTGATTGCACCCCAATCCAGTCTTCTTAGAAGGAAAAATCTCTAGCTGTACAGGAAATCAAACATGGGTACTCAAAATGGCAGTCGGACACGCTGAGCACTCAGCTAGGGAGGCAGAGTTTGTCAGACATAGAGGGTGTCTAAAAGAGGTGTCACATATTTCAGCTCAAAAGTATAAGAAATGTTTCTATGATGATATGTCCAGAAACCAATACCTGTTGAGATACGTGACAGTCTGTTTCCTCATTGCTATCTATCTGTTACTCAGAATCAGACACTATAGGTAGTGATGCAGTATGTGGTTACCAGTCATTCTCACAGTTCCTTCAGACCTTCACTGCAGTGAATCACGCACTCTTTAAAATACATTTCGCTCCCGCCAAACTGCGTTACGTGCTTTGGTCACATGTTCCTGTAAAGTTAGCACATTGTTGGTGGCTTGAGCATACACCAATGCCTTAAACGTCTCGATAGCCAGAAATCCAGAGAATTCAGTTTAGTGACAAGCAGAGGCCATGTTAAAGGAGCCTCCTGACCAAAACATCGCGCATGAAGCATTGCAGTGGGATCCTATAGCGCAATCCGTAGAATATGGGGTGATGCCCCGTCGTGCATAAACAATTTACATCTTGTAATCTTTGCACCGCTTTGAATTGGCTTCAAGATCTGATTGCAAAATTGTACACGCTTTTTGAAGACACTACGTATTTAATGACAACTGCACTCTCTGCGACAAGGCGAACTTACTATTAATATTGTCTTCACGTTTACTAACATAGAAAATGAACAACAAGGAACTCAACAAACATCTCAGATTCATTTCCAAGTTTACTAAAAAGTGGTGCACAAAAAAACGGCCCGTAGTAGAGAGAGCTCGTCGATTACGTAAGATTTGTTGCCCACCACGAGCAGATACAATGACAAATTGAGAAATTACATATTAAAAAAGCTAATGGAACGGTGTGTATTTACTGAATTTATCTTGTCTTTTACATTACATTGCATTGGGTGTTGAGAAAGAAGCACTTCTGCGCGCGGCCTGACATGTTAATATACACTTTGCAAAATTCTGCGTATCAGTTCTCAAAATTTCATAACGATTATTGTTGTTCAAGTCTTCTAATGTTATAGGGTTATTTGCGCACGGTTTTCCCTTTAGATTGTCCCACAGATAAGTGGTTACGTCTGCGACCACAGCGACCACAATCCTTTTTCTGACAGCCCTTTCTCCTGTGAATCTTCCATTAATTCGTGTCACCGACTAGTGTAAAGTGTAACACGTTGCCCTATCCTCTTGAAAGACAGCATGCATACGTTCATGAAGGGTCAGTTGTGCGCAAAATTCCTCGAAGAGTCACACATACACAGCAATGTTTAATATTGTTTCTAAAAATGTGGGGCCCACAATACGACCTACTGACACGTTACAACACACACTGATATTTTCAACGTGAAGAAGGTTCTCATTAAATTTGTCTACGGACTGCTTTTTGACTAGTGTCTGGTCTTCTGGTAGTTCACATGTCCCGTCAGGCAGGACCAGACTTCATCACTCATGAAACACAGCAGCGGATGCATCTCCCCACTCTCACTTGTTGTACAAAAAAGTGCTTCAAATGGCTCTGAGCACTGTGGGGCTTAACTTCTGAGGTCATCAGTCGCCTAGAAATTAGAACTACTTAAACTTAACTAACATAAGGACATCACACACATCCATGCCCGAGGCAGACTTGTTGTAAATTGCAATTATTTTCTAGAGAGGATACATCTCGCTGATATGTCTGCCTCACACGTTTGAACCAAGTCGCAACGGCTTTCGTACTGACACTATAAAACGTAGTCGCATCAGCTTCAGAACAGTAGATGTCAATTGGTGGTCAATAGTGAGTAGTTTAGTCTCAAGGACCGGTTTTTTATACTCCACCCTGTACTACAGGGTTACTTCTGTATCTGTCAGTGACTTCCCAGCCTAGATAACGTGCTGCTCCCTTTCTGCCAAGAAGTCTCAAATTTCCCCAACATAGCTTGATACACCGTACTTTCGTACTTTCGATATGAAGTGTATGTGTGGAATTGAGTGAAACACTTTTCACTAGTGACTAATTACTGCATGTACCTGACTACTTTAGTCATTGGCTTTCAGAATGTCATATTTTGTCATGTCACCCGCATCCATGTCCGCAACCGTTCTAGCCCTACCTACACGTGCTAAAACGTTGTAAATCACTTTAATCAATACTGTATGCCGGAGCTCTGACAATAGTCGTGCACCAAGCCTCAATTTTCGACAGCTTAAGGTTGGTCTATTGATTTTCATTCAGTAGTCTAAGAATTGTGGTCTTCAGTAGTGAGACTGGTTTGATGCAGCTCTCCATGCTACTCTATCCTGTGCGAGCTTCTTCATCTCCCAGTACCTACTGCAGCCTACATCCTTCTGACTCTGCTTAGTGTATTCATCTCTTGGTCTCCCTCTACGATTTTTACCCACCACGCTGCCGTCCAGTACTAAACTGGTGATCCCTTGATGCCTCAGAACATGTCCTACCAACCGATCCCTTCTTCTGGTCAAGTTGTGCCACAAAATCCTCTTCTCGCCAATTCTATTCAATACCTCCTCATTAGTTATGTGATCTACCCATCTAATCTTCAGCATTCTTCTGAAGCACCACATTTCGAAAGCTTCTATTCTCTTTTTGTCTAAACTATTTATCGTCCATGTTTCACTTCCATTCATGGCTACACTCCATACAAATACTTTCAGAAACGATTTTCTGACACTTAAATCAATACTCGATGTCAACAAATTTCTCTTCTTCAGAAACGCTTTCCTTGCCATTGCCAGTCTACATTTTATGTCCTCTCTACTTCGACCATCACCAGTTATTTTGCTCCCCAAATAGCAAAACTCCTTTACTACTTTAAGTGTCTCATGTCCTAATCTAATTCCCTCAGCATCACCCGACTTAATTCGAGTACATTCCATTATCCTCGTTTTGCTTTTGTTGATGTTCATCTTATACCCTCCTTTCAAGACATTGTCCATTCCGTTTAACTGCTCTTCCAAGTCCTTTGCTGTCTCTCACAGAATTACAGTGTCATCGGTGAACCTCAAAGTTTTTATTTCTTCTCCATGGATTTTAATACCTACTCCGAATTTTTCTTTCGTTTCCTTTACTGCTTGCTCAATAGACAGATTGAATAACATTAGCGAGAGGCTACAACACTGTCTCACTACCTTCCCAACCACTGCTTCCCTTTCAAGTCCCTCGACTCTTATAACTGCCATATGGTTTCTGTAAAAATTGTAAATTTCCTTTCTCTCCCTGTATTTTACCCCTGCCACCTTCAGAATTTGAAAGAGAGTATTCCAGTCAACATTGTCAAAAGCTTTCTCTAAGTCCACATTTCTACGGAATGTAGACTGATCTTCCCCGAGGTCGCCTTCTACCAGTTTTTCCATTCGTCTGTAAAGAATTCGCGTTAGTATTTTGCAGCTGTGACTTATGAAACTGATAGTTCGGTAATTTTCACATCTGTCAACACCTGCTTTCTTTTGGACTGGAATTATTATATAGTCTAAGAATATATGTAGTCGAAGAATATAAATTTTTAATGCCAATTCTGTCATTAATTACCACTTTCTGTGGTAATTGTTGGAAAGGATTTTGTGACGATTTCTCTAGAATATTTCTTGTACATTAGGAAGTCAAATAACGTCGTACTACATGTTGTCGTGACATCTTCATACGGAACTGGTAAATGTTACTCTTACAGTGTTGAGGTGGAGCGTTCTGACCACCTGTTAATTAGAGTGCTCGTCCGCAATACAGAAGTGATAGTGCTTGGCATGGATTCTTCAAGTCCATGGCTGGTTTACGAAGGTATGTGATGCTTACTGAAGGGTCATGTAGTGCCAGTTAATTACGGATCGATGGGTTTAGGCGCCTACCTGACGTCTCATAGCACCAGATGTGGTCGATCCCGATCTGAGCGATCAAATATGTTTGCCAAGTCATCAAAGTGAGTTTATTGACACAGGACTCAATCCACAGCAACAGATGGTGGCCTTGTACTACGAGCAGTTATCCTGTTGGAAGATGCCATTGAACATTTTACATGATGGGATGCAGGTGGTCCGCAATAACGGTCAAACAGTTTACAGCTGTCATTTTGCGCTCCATTACAGCTGCAGGTCCCGTGGAATCACAGATGACTGTCTCCCTTAGCTTGATATTGTCCCCTATGACCAGCACTCTTGACTCGGTACATGTTGTGAGCGGACGTTTGCCTGCATGTTGGTGCATACGGACACGTCTGTCGACCTGGGTTGACAACAAATTTGATTCAACTGGCCAGATGACACATTTAGTTTCGTCCATGATTCAATGCTTAACGTGGAACACGAACCTTGTGTCGTTCCTGACGAATCTCCACATCACTGAGAGATGACTGCTAAGTCAGAAGACAGACTGAAAAATCCGTGGTCCGGTCGGTATTCAATGCGGTCATCTTTCAGTTTTCAGGCACGTGCTTTACCGGTAGCCCACTAAGCCCGGTATTACCAAACACTTAATTTCGTAGGTAATACGCAAACAGTAGTCACATCATAAAGCAACGATTGCAGTGGATGGCGTGACCTACAACTGAGTCGTCGAACCACAACCTAAGGTAATTTCGTAGCTGAACTGTGCTACAGCAATGACTAAGAGGTAAGGCAGCTGCTAGTACTGCGGAAGCAACATATATTTCGTTGCTGCATAAGTTCAGAGCTTTTTCTATAAGTTTAATAAACACAACAAATGGTTCTGAGCACTATGGGACTTAACATCTGTGGTCATCAGTCCCCTAGAACTTAGAACTACTTAAACCTAACTAACCTAAAGACATCACACACATCCATGCCCGAGGCAGGATTCGAACCTGCGACCGTAGCAGTCGCGCGGTTAAACACAACAGTTTCAGAGACTTTAATCATCAATAATATATACTTCTTCGCTATTTACAGCAGTGTCCCATCGCTGGGGTAATTTTTCTATTCCGCGATCGCAGAAGTCACTTGGCTGAGAGGTGAAGAATTCGTCGAGCAATGTTCGGAGAGCGTTTTCATCCGCGAAGGAACTTCCTTGAAGAGCGGAGAAGTGAAAATCTGAAGGTGCAAGATCATGCGAATAAGATAACTTCCGTAGAGCGTTTTTTATCTGTCTTGCAGAATGCGGGAGGGTCTTACCGCGGATTAGCATCATTTCACGAAGTCCTCATGGTCTTCGTTCTTGTATTGTGTCCATCTCAGTTGCCGACAGTAAATGTCAGCAATGATGGCCGCACGTCGGGGAAGCAATTCGTAGTACACCACAACATCGTTCTGCCACCAGATGCATACCATTGTCTTTTGTGCATGAGCGCAGGTCTTTGTAGGATAATTCCAGGAGAGATGGTGCACATTTTCGAAATGGCTTACGTGAAGCCCCATGGTGCAATTTTAGTAATTTTTTTTACGAATTCAGTGTAACATTTAAACCTAGAATCTGATTCCTGGGATAGTGGTAGCCTATTTGACTAGTCATCAAAACGTCCTCGGTCCCGGGTTGGAAACTCGACACTGCTTAAATTTTGATTAATAATCAGTTTTGGCGGTTGAAGACTTCCAGTGTAAGTAGTCATTCTCGTTCTTCTATTGGCATTGTCAAAGAGGACAGAGGAGTTGAGAGATGTTCAGGGCACTTTCAGAATCAGCAATAATCAGCGGCATGAGGATGCAGAAGGCAATAGAAACCACTGCATTAAAGACAAATAACGTATTTCCATAGGATACGCAGCCTGTAACTAAAAAAGTGTCGTGCTGATCTCTTCATTGGCTAAATATTCCGGAATAGTCGTCCATTCGGACCTACGGGAGGGAACTGCCAAGGGGGAAGTGACCATGAGATAAAGATTGCATGACCAACTGAAGGATAACATTCTATTAGTCGGGGCGTGGAACCTCAGAAAAGCTTCAACGTTGTAGGGTAGCTAGAAAATCTGATCCGATATGAATGGCAAAGTAGGACAGAGAGTGTGTTACTGTGAACAGTTTAGTGATAGGGTTGTTCTATTCAGAATCGACAGTAAACCAATATCGACAACGATAGTCTGATATACATGCCGACCTCGCAAGCTGAAGGTGAAGAAGTAGACAAAGTACATGAGGAAACTGAAAGGATAAAACACAGTACGTAAAGCGAGATGAAAGCGTAATAGGCATGGGGGACTGGAATGCAGTTTCAGCAGAAAGAGTAGAAGTAAAGGTTATAGAACAATATGGCTTAGGACAAGGAATGTGAGAGGAGAAAGACTAATTGAGTTCTGCCATATATTTCAGCTAATAGTAGCGAATACTCTGAAATCCCAGGTGCAGGAGGTACATTTGGAAAAGATCGGGTGATACGAGTACATTTAAGGTACATTACATCATGGTCAGGAAGATTTTCCGAAGTCAGATACTGGATTGTAAAGCGTACACAGGAGCATATATAGACTCTGATCACAATGTAGTACTGATGAAGAGTAGGCTGAAGTGTAATTGAGTATTCAGAAAGAATCAATACGCAAAGAATTCGGATACGAAACTACTAAGGAATGACGTGATACACTTGAAGTTCTCTAAGGCTATCGATACAGAAATAAGGAATAGTTAAGTAGGTAGTACAGTTGAAGAGGAATGGACATCTCTAAAAAGGGGCAGTCACAGAAGTTGGAAAGAAAAACATAGGCACAAACCAGGTAAATGCGAAGAAACCGTGGGTAATAGAAGAAATACTTCAGTTGATCAATGAAAGAAGGAAGTACAAAATATTCAGGGAAATTCAGGAATACAGAAATAAAAGTCGCTGAGGAATGAAATAGATAGGAAGTACAGGGAAGCTAAGACAAAATGGCTCCGTGAAAAATGCAAAGAAATCGAAATAGAAATGATTGATTGAACAGCTGACTATCATATACGCAAGACAAATCAACCTTCGATGAAATTAAATGCAAGGGTGGTAACATTACTAGTGCAATGGGAATTCTACTGTTAAATACAGAGGAGAGAGTGGATAATGGAAATAGTACACTGAAGGCCTCGATGATGGGTAAGATTTGTCTGATGTGGTTGAAGAAGAAACAGGAGACCATTTAGATGAGATAGCGGATCCAGTATTAGAACCAGAATTTAGGAGTGAAATCTTCTAGTGTCAAACACTGGTCTCAATTTGATGAGGAAATTTCTGAGAATGTACGTTTGGAGCACACTATTGTATGGTAGTGAAACATGGACTGTGGGAAAACCGGAACAAATGAGAATTGAAGCATTTGTGATGTGGTGCTACAGACCAACGTTTACAATTAGGTAGACTGACAAGGTAAGAAATGAGGAGGTCTGCGCAGAATCGGAGAGGAAAGGAATATGCGGAAAACACTGACAAGGAGAATGGACATGATGATACGACACTGTTAACACATAAGTGAATGACTTCCATGGTACAGGGAGCTGTAGACGGTAAAAAGTGAAGAGGAAGACAGAGATTGGAGTGCGTCCTGCAAATAATTCAATAATTCAACACGTAAGTTGCCGATGCTGCTCTGAGATGAAGATGTTTGCAGAGGAGGAGAATCGGTGGGGGTCCGGACCAAACAAGTCAGAAGAATGATGACAAATATATATATATATATATGACCATGGAAACATCTTTACATTGCTTCGTCTTTCCCTTATGCTATGACTGATAAGCCAAGTCCTACAAATCCGCAAAAATACCTAGCTTTTTTGTTAAATACATACATACACACACATTTTGGTTACAAATATGCTGTGGAGTGAAGATAAAGCGATGTTTGGTTAACAATAGCTTTTTAATGATGTCTTACTTATGTATCTAATTAATTCACTTTTTTAGATAACTCCTTTACTTACTGACAGTTGAAAACATTAAAACTGACACACACTTAATACGTGGTCAACACAGTCAAAAATTCCATGTGATATAATAAATCAAAAACAGAAGTAATACTTACAAAATTTGTTTAGGTGTTCTACTCTAAAACTGGAAATATGATTTTATTTACAAACTGGGGTCAGTATACGGCGAACGAATTTTAACTAATTGGCTAACATCTATCTTCGGTGCACTGAATAATATCGAGCATTGATCCTAATCTGACTATGTGAACACCCTAAAAATGCATGTTAAGTTGTTTGAAGAAAATGAAAAGAAAACGAAAAGTTTTCACTGATTTAAAACTGTTATTTGAATTGTGCAATAAGCATCCCCAACAAAAAAGTTGCCGCATATGTACTGGATTTTATTGCGGCATGTATCCCGATCTGTTGGAGAGAGACGCCACACCTTATAAATTCATGATCTTGATAGCCAAGAGTCAAAACACGGCCAACAGAACTTGTTGATAATACAATCACTCAGACATTCGGAAAAATTAGACTATTTAGCATCGACTAAGAACTAATCGTGACGCTGAAAAGATTTTGAAGAGATATTTGTGAACTTATTTCAATTATTCCCTCAGAACTTATGTAAAACCTTGTCGGTCGAAACGTTATCACTTTTATTACCGCGTAGCATTCACTGACCGACTGCATTGCCGATACTCGCACACTTTGTGTTTTACCGAAACTATGACGGGTGCGCAGTCTATACCGCATGCGGCGCATCTCCCAAATTTACCCTTCAGTTAGTTGTTTTCGGCTCAGCCATTCCTTTCCTTTCCTTATATTAATTTCTCTGGTTCGTGATGACTGGGTGTTGTGTGATGCCCTTAGGTTAGTTAGGTTTAAGTAGTTCTAAGTTCTAGGGGACTGATGACCACAGCTGTTAAGTCCCATAGTGCTCAGAGCCTCCTTTACAGTTTTAACATTATGTAAGAAGCGCTAAGGAGGACGCAGCAATACTCATCAAGCGTTTGACAAAGCGGTTAAGGCACTGAAAACAATTAGTTATGCAAATGCAGCAGAATGGGAAACCGTTGACAACTCGATTTGGTCATGATGAATGATATCGAAAAACAGAGCCTTTCCACGATGACATTAGTACTCGACCTCGCTAAGCTAGGGTCAGTCGATCAGAAGGATGTCTTTTACACTAGATTCTCTCATTATTGTATTGTAACATCTTGTGAATGAGATTGTTCCTGTACCAGTCATAGTCCTGCAGCCTTAAGAGATGACCATTGATCTGTAGCCATGGATGGTAGGAGCTAGCCTTCAGTACAAGTCGCCACCAGTGCTGGGTAGTTCAGGAGCCTACCAACACCGTTGCAACCTGGGGCGAAGCTGCTCTAAACTGCCGAAGTGGCAGGCTGGTATCAATATTCAGGATGACTTCACGGCATCCGTCATCGCAGTCCTTCTGATGGGGCAACGCGGGCAGTGACCTGTTAGAGACAGAGTACTGCCGGCTGGGGTGGCCGAGCGGTTCTAGGTGCTATAGTCTGGAGCCGGCCCGACCGCTACGGTCGCAGGTTCGAATCCTGCCTCGGGCAAGGATGTTTGTGATGTCCTTAGGTTATTTAGGTTTAAGTAGTTCTAAGTTCTAGGGGACTGATGACCACAGATGTTAAGTCCCATAGAGCTCAGAGCCATTTGAACCATTTCACAGAGTACTCCCAACACAGCGATTGAGACACACACACACACACACACACACACACACACACACACACTCACGCACACATACCACGATCATCGCAGTTTCCTAGCAGAGCTTCCGATGGGGCACGCATTCCATGCTATGGACGGTAACCTGCTCACTAGACGTCATTGGTTTGAGCATACGGCTGATGCAGGTATGGCTCCTGAGACAGCCACTGGATTCGGCAGATTCGTCGTCGGCTTCCTAAGCCACCTCATGCCCTTGAAAGTAAGGGAACGATGCATTCCGTGGAATACATGATGTATTAGTTGGTCGTATTTTATTGCATCTATCTACGCCACACATGTTCTTCGTTCGTTCACCCGGTCAAATAGTAGGGGTTTCCAGCCCTGGAGTGGCCGACCCCTACACTGCTGAAACTGCAAACAACTCCAAATATGCATCCATACCTATGGTCAGCAAATGCTATACGGCACGTGGAACTACTTTGCGTCTAACAGAATCAGTATTAGTTTGGCCACAGCACACGTAGCAAAACTACCGGACACGTTACGAACTTTTGCTTGATCGGAAAACGTGTTTTGATTCTGTCGGCTATAAACAAGATCAATTACAATCTGTCACCGTGTTTCAGTGTTAACAAATGTGACGAAGTTACATTGTGGAGTACAGTGCTTCAGTTTCGTCAGGGGCCATTATGGTGAGACGCTACACAAACAGTTCCAGTCCTTTGTTCGCCGTATGTCGTGTAGCACAGAAGTTTGGATAAGTAAGTATCTTTTCTCTCCATTACGTTGTTTTTCCACCAGTCTTCTAATTCGTTGTTTCCCTTGTAATCAGAATTATTACTGATATTATTTCTGTATTACAACGCCACAATTATGCAATCGCAATGAGATCTACTGCCAAACACGAACAAAATTTCTCTCCAAGCATTTTATTTGGCTTCTTTCTCTCCTTTTTTTCTTAAATTGAAATACGACTGTACTATAAAATTACGTTTCCTCTTTTTATTGCACTGAAAGACTACATGTATTGTTCTTCCTTGTTAATCACAATTGGTACTCTATAAAGAAATTATTCTAAGTTGCTTTTTAAACCAATTTAAAATCAGTTTCTAACGATATTATCAGCAAAATAGAAACAACTGTTCAGTTTTAACCTGTTCTTTATTCAACACTTAAAATACTCTAATGAATACGTATGCAGCCCACGGGGTACGAATGCAACTCGGAATGTAAGGTGCGATCGGTCGCGAAATGGAAACCATTGTGAAACATCTAAAGTCTTTTATTTGTAACAGCTACAACTTCTGGGTACTCCTCTACATAGTAGCAGTTTAGACTTAAATATTTGTCGTAGCGTTGTACCAACATTCCAATACTCTCGTCATTGAAGGCAGCCGCATGTGCCTTCCGCCAAATCTCTACGATGTTGGGCAACTCGTTCTCTGTACAATGATGTTGTCTTCGTAGCCAGCTCTTCATGTGAGCAGAGATGAAACTCGAGGGGTGCCAACTACTGGCTGTAGTGTGGATGATCAAACACTCCCATCTAAACCGCTTCAGGAGCATCCTCACTGCCTCTAAAAAATGGCTCTGAGCACTATGCGACTTAACTTCTGAGGTCATCAGTCGCCTAGAACTTTGAACTACTTAAACCTAACTAACCTAAGGACAACACACACATCCATGCCCGAGGCATGATTCGAACCTGCGACCGTAGCGGTCGCTCGGCTCCAGACTGTAGCGCCTAGAACCGCACAGCCACGTCGGCCGGCTCACTACCTCTGCAGGGTACGGCAGGGAACTGACGTGAAGAAGGAAACGCGCATGAAATTTATGTTACGTGGGCTATATGACATCAGGCGAAATCTCTCGCAATATCCTCATACGGAGGAGATACTATTTTCTAGGCACGTTCATGTACTCACTGTGCGCTCAGAACTGAAAAGATATATGTGACGCGATCGACGGGGATACTGGAGGCACTGTCCAACACAACCGTGCAAAGCTTCACTGGATTTTTTACTTAAGTTTCCATTTCGTACCCGATCGGACCTTACATACCGAACAGTCCTCGTATACAGGTGTGTATAATGAAGCCCAAAAGCACAAAAAGTGGCCAACGCATCGTATGTGCCGCGTAGCGATAGTTTGAAATCAGGCGAGTGGCCTCTTCAATAGTGAGGCGTGCTGTGTGTCTAGTACACTAACCAGTTCAATTGGTAATAGTCTACGACGACCTCCGTCATTAACACTTTATTGATTCTATTGATGTCGTGTTTACCTACTGTAGGTCATGGACAGGATGGAGCGAGAAAAAGCCAGGACTCGTACCACCTCGAGAGTGCCGTGCAACGGGTAACTAAAATTTCGACGATGTCAAATGCCCAAGTATTGCGATATTGTCCATCTTTCGCTCGATTATCCTGTAAAACGTCAGTTTAGGATATATCGACGCACCATTCATATGAACGCCAAACTGAATCATTAATCATGGAGAGAAGAGAGTACCCTCTCCGACACAACTCCAATTATAACCTCCCGTAGCGTGTACGTGTACGGAGCTACATTCACGTCTTATCGGTGATTTAATTTTTTGGCAGGCAGTGTATTAGAGTAGAATTAAAAAATGGCCTTCTCGAGTAAGAATATTGAAATCATAATGATCAAGTGCCAAAAAAATTCACATAGTTTGAATCACTCCTAGAGGGCAGTGGAGCTGGCATAGTGTTAGATACGGGAAGCTGGTTAAAGCCTAAATATCAGTGTGTATGTATAGAATATCTAATTGTAAATGCAGGTGGTGTATTTCTTATACAAAACAAGAGCTCAAATTCATCGAAATGCAAACTGAAGCTAACTTCGTCGGGCGAGATTCAGGATCAAAGGCGTCCATAAGTTGTAACTAGGTCCTTCTATTGATCACTAGAATTGCCCACAACTGTAATCTTTAGAGAAAACTTCAGTTCGCTAGTAAATATGTTCTCCGACCATACTTTCATCATTTTAAGGGACTTCATTCAACCTCAAATCGATTGGGATAATGAAATTATTTTATGTTTTGTACGTTACAAGGTGCCAGGTGAATCAATGCTAAATGACTTCTGTACAAACTGCTCAGAACAGATTGTAGAGAACTCTACTGACGGCGAAAATATATTACATGTAATAGTAATAAATAAAATTCCTTCTCGTTTCTCTCACGAGTGCGTATGCTCAATTTATTATATTGTTCATGCCTAACAGAAAAATTAAATGAGTCAGTAATTCTGAAGTATTGGTGGTAGCACTGTACCGTTTGCACTCTTTGGAAGTTTTACGATTGGTTTATGTAAATTAGAAGACTTATTGGCTAAATGATTACGTTCTTCAACATCAGATTCCACTGTAATGGTCCCTGAGCTGCTACTGGTCGTCATTTAAACACATATACTGGCCGTTGCCTTTGATAAATCGGTTGTCGAGGCATATAAATTTCTGTTAAACTAAAGAGGAATGTTTTCCACGTAAGCTGGATATTTCTTTAGTTATGCTATATTTAGGTGATTAATGCGTCTTTTGGCGAAACCGCGTCGTAATAACACCTAAGTGCAAGTGCACTTGTGACCGAAAATCACTCATGACAGACCAGCAAGAATCAAAAGCAGTCTTTTTCATCACTGAAATCATGGGCCATACTGACACATTAGTGTTACAATAATGGTTATATGTATGTAAGGCTACTATTCACAATGTTCAGGATTATTAATTTATGGCATTCTTTAATCATATTGAAATAAGATTAATAGACAAGATTAATAAGCGTACATATTGGGACTGGTTGTAGTACATAAATTTACCATTTTCTTAAAAACAGTTTAACAGTGCATGCTGTGGGGAGCATGTGAAAGAAGACACAGACCGAGATATGTTTATGAACTTCTGCGCGAATCTGATACACAAGACGCAGTTTCTACACATTGTGACGATGGTAACTTTTCAATGCCTAGTCGGCGGCGAAATGGAAGGCACAGGAAGATTCAGAAATGTTTTACTTGCAACATTTATCTGAAGTTTTCAGCCACTTCTCTATACAGTCACCAATCCGACTTCGTGGCGTGATAGCAATATTCCAACATCCTTGTTAAAGAAGGTAACAACGTGTGCTTTCCGCCAATTCTCTAAGCTGGTCTGAAGCTTATTGACTGAGCGAAAATGATGTCCTCTTAGCCACCGAATCATGAAGGAAAACAAATAAAAATCAGAAGAGGTCAATTCTAGGCTTTATGGTGCGTGAGCAAAACCTTCACACCGAAAACGCCTTAGGAACGTCTTTGTTGCAGCTGCAGTGTGCGGTCGAGCATTGTCAGGAAGAAGGACAATGCTTGAACACAGAATATCTCTTCCGTGAATCTGAATTGTCATTTGTAGACAATTTTCCCGAATTTCCCGAGCCATTTGCTGAACAACATTATCAACTAACACTCGCGTCCTTCCCTGTTCCATAACCAACTGCATCATGAATGTCTGTACTTGTTCTTACAGGGTTCCTGCACCATTGCCGCACTTCGCTGTCACGCATGACAGTTACATTGTGTGGGCTACATGAAATTAGGTGGAACCCCTTAGCATGAATAAATCTAATTTAATGACAGAGTCCACTTCACACTTGGTGGGAAACACTAACATTCTAAGCATATTCACGTACTGAAAAGTGCCACATGGCGGAATCAGATGGTTCCAATGGCTCTGAGCACTGTGGGACTGAACATCTGTAGTCATCAGTCCCCTAGAACTTAGAACTACTTAAACCTAACTAACCTAAGGACATCACACACATCCATGCCCGAGGCAGGATTCGAACCTGCGACCGTAGCGGCCACGCGGTTCCAGACTGAAGCGCCTAGAACCACACGGCCACACCTGCCGGCATGGCGGAATCGATGGTCACGTTAGAGACACTGTCTAACAGATCTTCGTAAAGATTCATTGGATTTTCACAGAGGTTTTACATTCTTAACCAGTTGGCCACGTATTATTACATGGTTACTTAGTGATTTCTCATGTTAACACTCAAAATTTAGCATTACAAAATTAATCTGAAACCAATGGTGATGTGTCCGCCGAAGGTGGTGCAGGAAAAATACCTGATTAGAATATTAACATGGAGTCTGTTGTAACAAACATAGACAATCTTGTCCGACGGGAGTTAATGTGGCATAGAATAACTGAAGACAAGTCGCTTCTAAAAAAGCGAAATAACAGTAGCATGAATGGTGAATGCTTGAAATGTCACACTAAATTGAATGTTCCAAAATCCAGTGTCGATACATTAAGCATGCCACAATCAAACTCTGGGATGGAAATGCATGTTTAACTCTGGCGTATCGCCGAAAAACAAAATTACAAAGTCCAATTGCAGGTCACAGCATCCGAGGCCATGTCTGTTTGGTGAAGAGGCCACAAATGGTGTCGGTCCGTACTAGCAGCCGCTGGAGGTGAAGGTCGACATAGATGACGTCGTTGTCGTAGCAGTGGCTCCGGAGTGAGATCACGATAGTGGGAAGCTTTTCACAATTGTTGCATGGTCCAGAAAATTCACTCGAAATGAACTTTTGAACGTAGCGTGGGTTCAGACCAAATTACTGCCTAGGCGCCAGGATACTATAAGTACTACTTTCGATAACGTGGCCTGTAGAATAGACATCGGGGAACGCTTGAGTTGCCGCTCCTGACCGCCTGAGCGCGCCCGTCCCTCGTCTGTTTTCTAAAGAGCTTTCCCCTGTGAGGGCCGTGCTCGCATAACCAGTCTGTATTGTTGGTTGCCGGCTAATTAAGCGCAGGGCCTCGACACAGCAGATAAATGCGCGTAGAGTCAGGAATTTCAAATTACAGCTTCTCTACAAACATGAAACATAGTGTATCACCTGTTTCACGATATTTTATTTGGAATCCATGCACTGATAGTGACACGCACTGCAGTAGAGAAGTTACGCAATGCATCACGCCAACGATTCCCATATAAATCTCTATAGATGAAGCCACTCGGTCTCAATATGATCCATGAAAAAGGGTTACAGTAGTCGATACTCAGATACTAATGATACATGCCCTTTCAGGGTTCTTGCACCATTGCCGCACTTCGCTGTCACGCATGACAGTTTGCCTGCATTCATAAACATTCTGAGATTTGAACACTGGACTAATAACACAGTCACCCGGTATTCACTAGTGCCACTAAACAGCTCTCTAGCAGTTTGTCTAGATATCACCACAAACATAAGACAGTGTCACATTTTAAGCCAAGCGTGATTAGTCTTAGAAACGAATAAGCAGTAGATGTCGGTTATTGGCTTCCACTAACACTCATTAAGTCTTCCGTAAGATCAACCTCCATTTAATTAATGTCTCCAATATACAACACAAAACCTGCTCCAACAATCATGTCTGAGTGTCCCGAGCAGTAAAAATCACTTACAAAGTAGGAAATTACTAAATGGCATTCAACCAACCGCACTTGCAATTTCTTCTGAGCTTTACGTAAAGTTAGCCAAGCCCTGTGTGTCAATAATTCACGAGAAGAAGTATGCAACAGTTTTAAACATCACTTCTCCTCCAGTGGTGCCAAACTTTTGCCTCCTATACGGAAAAGGGCAGATCAGCAACGGAAGCACGATTTCGTTTTACCAGATCTGAAGCCACCTCACGGAGCATGTTGACACCGATCTTTTTAATCTCCAATATTATGTTTATCTTTAGTCCCGCCAGTGTCTGCTGCCTGTTTTTAGAGCCTTACCTTTAGCGCAGGCTCATGGGAAAAACTAGGTAGACGTTAAATGTGAAAAAAGTTTGGCCACAATACTTTTCGAGATTATTCCACCACTATAGCAGTAGTATAGGAAAACAAGTTACATTAGATGTTTGAAACGGGAAACCGTCCTACTGTTACAAACAATAATGCTCATCTGCCACGAGAGCGAAATAAAATGTTTAGCGATACAAAACTAAAGTAAAGTTGTATGGGATGAATGGCTGGGAGACCCTGAAGGGGAGGTTCAGCCGCCCAATCGGAAAGGTTTTTCCTATCCTTAGCGCCCACAGGCAACTTGCCATTGCGAATTATAGAACTTGTGTACGTAAGTGTAGGTAACTGTTGTAGGTATGTGTGTAATGTAGTCGCATGTTCATGTTTGAGATGATGAGAGGGGAAAGAGGGTGAAACCGATGCCAGCACGCAGCGTACCCCTCTCGAAAAGTAACCAAGGCGCCGCCATCCGTATCCGACATACGGATTCCTTTGGACAGTGCCACATGCCATCACTTCCCTAAGAAGAAGAAGTTCGGAATTTAATCCAGGACACTGGCGCGGATATTGGTGATCAGGGACTTTACCACACCTTCCCTCCTGCTCTTCTGGCGTAAAAGCAAAAAGAAATTTGTCAACAGCGCACAACGTACTCGGACAGGCAACCATCCAAGTACTGGGCAGACACGACAGTGCTTAATGCGATGTTGCAACCTTGGCACGGCAGTTGGCTAATGTGTTATAGTGTGTACGTGGTATGTCCTTGGCTACCGCACTCGGCTGTTGTAAGCTGATCTGCTCTCAAAATACTCCTCTTTGTACTTTTTCACTCAAAGCCAGTTGCTGTGGATTATTTGTTTTTTTGTGATAACAGGTCACTGATAGACCAGAGGTTACTCAGCCGTGTGGTAATTGTAAAGTTCTGTAAAACTCTGTATGAGTAGACTCGTGGCTCTAACGTTTTTCTGTGTTAAATGAAGTCGTCAACCACAGGATCGTATGATCCTATTTTTCTTGTTCATCAGGCTATCAGCACAGGCCTCCAGATACCGGATCATCCTTTAGGCAGGCGAATGGTTGGGTTGGCAACTGATTGCGGTTCCATGCTTGATGTAAATGCCTATGCGAAAACGATTTTAAATCCATCTGGTGTAAAACATGTCGCATTACCACTTATAATTTATTGAGGTAGCCTAACAATGCCAAAAACGTTTTTCAGATTCTGAACAACAGCAGGTGTTGTTGCTGCTTTGGTGGAGCAACGCCAGGGGCTCCAGGTAAATGTATTAAAGCTCACTGATATGTAGTGGTGCCCTTCCTTAGATACCGGTAAGGGATCCACGAGGTCAACGAATAATTTTTGGAAAGGTGGTCGACAGGAGTCGACACCAACCACACCATCTTCCTACGTTTTGCGGATTTGGTCACAAAAAAGATTGCACAATTACCTTCGCTGTCCATCCATTTCCAAATAAATTGTTGTCAGGTTTTCGCTCTTATTTTAGAGACACCTGAACTCTGCCAACTGGGGCTCATGGAAATATTTAAAAAACACGTGAATCAATGCCTGATATATGCCTGTCTTCAAGTTTTTATCATACTGTGTTCGACAGCAGAGGAGTCGTCTTTAACAACGTATGGATTGACAACCTGCTGATCCATCCAACTGTCGGTAGCCTCTCAAGTCTCTTGACAGTGTACTTAGTGACATTTCTGTTTGATGTAACTTACAAGAATTATGCATACACTATCAGAACGAAAAAATAAAATCGTTTAATTAACATTTAGTTTGTTTGAGGGACATGTCTACACTCATGGTATACACTGGATTTGCAGGAGCAGATTACCGAAGTACGCCGGTAGAAGAAGCTCAACAAAATTCTGCAGCGTATCGACAAAATTGAAGTACCGCGCAATAACGAATTATCATATTTGAAGAACAACAAACCTACAACAATCCATGCTGAGTTGGAGGATGTGTACAGTAACAATGTACCGTCACAAGGCATAGTTGTTAGGTGATGTAGACGTGCAGACGTTTCCAGTGTGATAAAAAAAAGTCTGATTCACGAAGAACGAAACGCGGATCATCGCTCTGTGAGAGCCGAGAACCGCCAGAGACTGTCGTATCGCAATCGGAGCGATGGTGGGAAAAGTGAATGACCAGCCATGGAACGGTTTTGAAGATCTTGCGCCACGCACTGAAGTGACAGAAGTCATGGGATAGCGATATACCCATATACAGTTGGAGGTCGTATAGCATATACAAAGTATACAAGGGCAATGCACTGGCAGAGTTGTCATTCGCACTGTCAGTCATGTGAAAAGGTTTCTGACTTGATTATGGCCGCACGCGGGGAATTAACAACCTTTAAACGCCCAATGGCAGTTGGAATGAGACGCAAGGAAATTCCATTTCGGAAATCGATAGGGAATTCAATATTTCGAAATCCACAGTGTCAAGAGTATACCGAGAATACCAAACTCCCGACCTTACTGCTCACCATGGACATTGCAGTAGCTGACGGCCTTCACTTAACTACCGAGAGCTGCAGCGCTTGCATAGAGATGTCAGTGCTGATAGACACGCAACATAACATGAAATAAAAGCACAAATCAATGAGGGATGCACGTCGAACGTATCCGTTAGCACATCGCGGCGATATTTGGCGTTAACGGACTGTGGCAGCAGCCGACCGTATAAAATGGCAAGAACTATGCCCCTTACATGAAGTCATTAAAGATCACCTAACTCACGTTGAGCGAACATTAGGACTGAACAAAAATGACTGACAAGGCACAATGTATCTTGTAGAGGGTATAGTATGGCCGTGTTGGAATAATTAATGTTGGGTGATGGTTTTAAAGTAATTCACACGACATGAAAACTTTTTGGAAATGCGTCGATTTACTGGAGGCTAGTTTACCCTCAGGGAAATACTCAGAATTGACCGTGGCCACCAGGGGAGCGGCTAAGGGAAGCGACAATAGGCAGCTTAGGTTGGCTCAAGCTCTGAGAAAGTGGTAACGGTGTGCGGCCTCCAGTTGCCTTAAGATGAGTGACAGTGAGTGGATGGTTGACCCCAACTCCATGCTGGTGTACCGGGAAACAGACGGAGATCTTCTATGCCTGTTGATAAATGTCTGTCGTCCTGTTTTCTGTGAAACATGCGAGAAAGCCGTGCAAAGCTACATTGGAGTGGTCAACAGAGGTCAAAATATGTGTGTTCATGATTATAGCAACTTCACGCTGAATTCACAGTCCGCAGAGTCTGAAACAAATCAGGCGAAGAGCGACAGAATGAAATATGCCGGCCTCCGATGGGATTGTAGGAGCAAGGAATTTGAAGTAATCTCCTGGGAGTCAGAATTCCAGAAAACTTGGTGTTTGTGCAGACGCTAACCTTGATGGGTGGCCTGGGAGGAGGTAAAATAGCAGAAGTGGAGAGGATGGGAAATTTTGTGGGAATTTGTTCACTTTCCAGAGCAGGCATTGGTCGGCGCTGGGAAGCCAAGCGTAATTAACGCGACTTGCGCTGCAATCGGCGTAAGTGATTTTGCTGGAGGGGAAACCGAGGCGAAGAGCAGACTGGCTGAAGCCTCCATAGAGGTCTTCCGTTCCCAGCTTGCCTAGAGTCCAGACGTGGCATTCTTTACACAGCTTGCCTGAGAAGGAGTGAGCATCTCTGCAGTTTAGGACTTAGCAAATGGAACGATTGAGCTCCGAGATAGAAAGTTTTGGTTCAGCTATGTACTGAGCAAGATAGCTAGGAATGAATATGCGAGCACAGCCTTGCAGCACCACAAGGTTGGCCGACGTCCACACAACGACGCCGCTCCACCACACTGTATTCGGTGATATTGCGCCCCCTCCGGCCACTCATTAATTTGTTGGATCACGTCAGCAAAGTTTCCACGAGGGTTTCATGGGCTGTGTATTGTAGAATTGTTCTCGCACTTTGCATTACGCCTGGGTCAGATAGGAATTACTTTTGAGTTATCGCACTTTACTTCACACAAACGCAATTTATTACCACTGCCTGATAGGAGAGTCATGTAATGTGATGATTGAAGGTCGTGAGTTAAAATAAATCTGTGCTAATCGACTGAATCTGTTTTCGATCAAGTAGTTGAAATCCCAAGTCACTTTCTTAATTAATTTTATGTTCAACATTTGCATCTGTGTTCAATAGCTGAATATAACATCAACGTGCACCCCTTTTTAATTAAAAGTGATCAATTCTGAATAAATTAATGTCAACACTGCCACCGCAGTTCAATCAAGAGTCACAGGGCCATATTACTTTTTTGCGTTATCCGATATTGCGGCAGTTTTGCACTCTCTGTTGATCTGTTAGTCAATTAGTTGGGGTGAACACACGCCAAAACCAGCTAAGTGACGAGTGGGGTGTTAAAACCGCCGCGGGTGCATTTTCTAACAGCACAGAATCGATTGTAGCGCCTCTTCTAGGCTCTTGACTGTGACTGTATCTGTTGGACTCTAGACGACTGCAAAACGTGGCCAGGTCAGAAGAGTCTCGACGCCAGTTGGAAAGAGCGGATTCCAGGTTTCGAGTGTGGCGCAGACACCACAAAGCAATGGACCAAAGTTGTCAAAAAGGCATTGTGCAGGCTGGTGGTGGCTCCATAATGGTGTGAGCTGTGTTTACATAGAATGGACTTGATGCTCTGTTTCAAGTCAGTCGATCTTTGACGGAAAATTATTATGTTCGGCTACTTGGAGATCATTTAAAGCCATTCATGGAGTTCATTTATATTCATCACAATGTGCCACGTTACAGGACCACAGTTTTTCGCGACTAGTTTGAAGAACATTCTGGAAAATTCGAGCGAACGATTTGGCCACCCAGATCACCCGACATGAATCCCATCGAATATTTTTGGGACGTAATCGAGAGGTCAGTTCATGCACAAAATTCTGCACCCTTTACACTTCAGAAATTATGAACGGCTGAAGAGGTGCATGGCTCAATATTCCTTCAGAGGATTTCCAACGACTTATTGAGTCAGTGTCATGTCGATTTCCTGCATTACGCTTGGCAAAGAGAAGTCCGACAAAGTATTAGTAGGTATCAAACTACTTGTGTAACCTTAGTGTATTGTGAACGTAACTATTGTCGCAGATCACTGGGTTCGACGACAGGTTACACCCATTCAAAAGCCCCTCCAAACAGAGGCAGCAGTGGAAATGTTGGAGTTGCCTTCTTTTGCTGTGTTATTACCTTGGACGAGTACTGGGTGGCCCTGAGAAAAAGGAGAAAAGCAGACGTTGAAAATATCAATATTCGCCGCGAAATAGGCTGAGTCAATGGTTGGAACCATCACTCAATAGCATCGATGAAGCAAAGACGTGGAGTGGCTCACGTGGCTCGATAGTGTGTGTGTGTGTACGGTTGATGCTTTAGAGTGCGGCGACTGGGGGGTTATTTACAGGAATTGGTTATGTTTCAGAAGGGAATATATAGTACGGAATTAGAGTTCTACCGAGTTGAAGCAATATAACAGACACATCTAATGATATGAGTGCTAAGTGTGTTTGTCCTTGCGTGGTGCATTGGGACCCGTCTTAGAGCATGACTGGTGCAGATATAGACGAATGTTCATTGGTTCCCGCCATACCAATGGATGTTATAGTGAAGTGGACTCAAAATGACTCCATAATATCATGTTTATTTCCATATGTTAAGTATGGTGGCACTCTATTGCTGTATGTGGAGCAGCAAAAGTTGTAGGTTCCTTCCATATGGATGCAGCCTTGTTAGATTAGAGTAATTACGTTTCATGTGACTGTTTCATGCCTACATCTCTGGCTTTGCTCTCCCAACGGTGAACTACACCATGTGATCAAAAGCATCTGGAAACCTCGTAAAACAAAGGTTTTTCGTATTAGGTGCATTTTGCTGCCACTTATTGCCAGGTACTCCATATCATCGACCTCAATACTCATTAGACGCTGTGAAAGAGCAGAATGGGGCGCTTCACGGAACTCACGGACTTCGAACGTGGTCGGGTGATTGGTGTCACTTGTGTCATATATCTGTACGCAAGATTTTCACACTCCTAAACATCCCTACGTCCACTGTTTCTGATGTGATAGTGAAGTGGAAACGTGAAGGGACACGTGCAGCACAAAAGTGTGCAGGCCTACCTCGTCTGTTGACTGACATAGACCGCAGACACTACAAGAGCGCCGTAATGTGTAATAGGCAGACATCTATCCAGACCAACACACTGGAATTCCAAACTGCATCAGGATCCACTGCAAGTTCTATGACAGGCAGGAGGTGAGAAAACTTGGATATCATGGCCAGGCGGCTGCTCATAACCCACACATCTCGCCAGAAATGCCAAATGACGCTTCGCTTGGTGTAAGGAGCGTAAACATTGCACGATTGAACATTGCGAAAACCTTGTGGTGAGTGACGAATCACGGTACACAATGTGGCGATCCGATGGCAGGGTGTGGGTGTGGCGAATGCCCAGTGAACGTCATCTGCCAGCGTGAGTAGTGCCAACAGTAAAATTCGGAAGCGGTAGTGTTATGGTGTGGTCGTGTTTTTCATGGAGGGGGCTCGCACCCCTTGTTGTTTTGCTTGGCACTGTCACAGCACAGGCAAAAACGTTGATGTTTTAAGCACCTTCTTGCTTCTCACTGTTGAAGAGCATTCGAGGATGACGATTGCATCTTTCAACACCATCGAGCACTTGTTCATCCCTGTAGTGGACTGGCCTGCACAGAGTCCTGACCTGAATCCTATAGAACACGTTTGGAATGTTTTGCAACGCCGACTTCGTGCCAGGCCTTACCGACCGAAATCGATACCTCTCTTCAGTGCAGCAGCCCGTGAAGAATGGGCTGCCATTCCCCAAAAATCCTTCCAGCACCTGACAACATATGCCTGCGAGAGTGGAAGCTGTCATCAAGGCTAAGGGTGGGCCAACACCGTATTGAATTCCGGTACTACCGATGGAGTGCGCCACGAACTTGTACATCATTTTCGGCCACGTGTCCGGATACTTTTGATCACATAGTGTATTAGTGGGTGTGTCATATCTTGTTTGAGACTACTACGGATGTCTGTAAACCAACCATTTGACTTGTTCCTAGAGTGAGTGTGTCTCATGAAACGCTCTGCACTTAAGTATGAAAACAAATATGTATAAGGGTCATCATCATGGACCGAATTCTTGTTGGCCTGAACAATCGAAGGTAGTAGATCACTGCCTGTAAAGTTTCCGAAGCTAATTTGGAGTATTGTGCTTAGGTGATGGTCAACTACATGTAAAAAATTTTAAAACTGTGTAACAATGTGCTGTCTATACGGTTTCGGTTCTGCACCATCATTAGTGTCAGGAAAAATATCACAGATTTATTATACGTCATACATTCTTTATCGTAAGTAACCACTGGAAGCCATAATTGCCACGATAATGTAAAATAAAAAATTGTAACAAGATAAAAATTTGATGGCACATTCAACAAGGACAGCAAGTAACGTACAGCAACACACGTCAAACAAATACAACGTCAAGTCAAAGATGACTTGTATTGCTGTACATGATTTGCTGTTCTTGTTTCAATGTACCATCACAGTTGTATCTTGTTACTATTTTTTATTTCATGTTATCTTGGCAATTATGGTTCCCTGTGGTAACATATGTTAAAGAATGTATGACACTTGATACATCTGTGATAATTTTCTTGCCGTTAATGATCGTTCAGAACCGAAACCAGTAGCAAAATGATATAACTTTATTACAGACGGCATAGTGTTACGAATTTTTAAAATTTTTTATAGTTTAGAGTAACTTCCATAAGAGGGAGCTATCTCGAAACTTTTTCTGATATGGTTAACGCTTTTATCTACTGTACTCTAGGTATTGTAAGTTTTGATTCCTTTGAAAGGTTTGACTTTTAATGAAAATGTGTTCTAAAGGCTTTGGTCAACATAAATAATATCTAGATTATATGGCTCGTATATGACTCACTTACCTTCTTTCACTTTTTTTTAACACAATTTCTGGTAAACAGAAGATTATAAAGATCTTAAACCTTAATGTAACGGGGTGGATTTCAGCAGAGATTTTTCTCTTTTTAATATTACTTTTGGTTGACTTGTGATAGTAAGATGACACCTTTTCTATCTAATAAATAGTTGGTAGTGATCACGTCGCTATGATAAGTGCAGAAGCGATTACTGTGTTTCGCAAGGATAAATGAAATTTTTAATATTTTATATAAATAATGTATACATAGTTGGGATAAATGTGTCGCATTGACGATAAAATTTGTCGAAAATGAGAACCACGTTGATCAATTTTTGACAAAAGAATTTCTCGACTCTGCTGCAGTGGAGCATCGAAATAACTCAATGGCGGCAGATGATAATTTGTGCTGGGCCGGGATGAAAAACGGATTTCCGGTCTATGCGAACGGTCCCCTTAGCCGCTTCGGCTATTCGAGCACTTGTCCCGTTCGAACCAGATCTGCATCTGCCACACAGTGCAGAGTAGCATCATCTGTCCATTATCCCCCTTCGCTCGCAGCCGTACTGTGTTACTGCGAGAGGTCGGATATCATTGAGCATCTTCATTGAGAGATCGATATGCAATCAGGCGCATGTATTATATACGGGTATGATGTGTGTTCTACCATACCTCTATATAATCAATTTTGATGACTGCAGCTTAATTTCATCGAGTGATTAATACAAGTTTATGTCTACGTCTTGTGAAGTCACTATTCCAGTATAGCACAACCTTTAAATTTATCCCCACAGCTTCGCCATCTCAGACATATAGTAAATTGCGTAGAAGTCCATCTTCTGACAGAATTTCGTTCATCGTTTTTTTTTTTTTTGCCACTTTTCTTAAAGAAAGGACACACGCTGGTGCGTCAGCACTGTCCTTTACTCTCTTGTTTTCAGCCTTCCTCCTGAATGAGAAGACTTGAAGGTGTTGATTCAATAAAATTATACTGCAATGAAAATTTACTTGAATCATTTCTAATTATTTAATTCATGCCTCGTTTTCATCTGGTTTTTAAATCTGCTTCAGCAAATATTCGCTGTCATTCGTCTTAATACATGATGCATGGATCAGTGGCCATTGTCACAGCCTTAAGTGCTTATTGCACGTTCCAAAAGCCAGCCTATCTTTATTCAGTAGCCAGAATAAGAGCTCCGATGTTATTTTTTGGACGCAATTTTATTAAAAGTTCAATTATAACTCCAAACTATTAGTTATATTTCCACGGTCAGGCATCATTGTGTTAACGGTGGGCCGACAATACATGCTTCAACGATTTTAATTCCTCCTATCATTAGTATAATCGCACTCTCTCTTATTCCTTAGAACCAACTTTTAAAAGAATAAGATTTAGAGCAGGAGCGATTATATCACGTAGACCATCTGGCTTAACTGATCGTGTTCCCTGAAACTATTCCCTAAAACAATTGCAGTGAACACTTTGGGAACTCCACGGAAAAGTTGTAATTAATCTCTCACCAACACTATGAATAACACTAGGTGCTTTGCAAACACAATAACCGTTTCCTTACTATACACATTTGCAATGATGTGATACCGTCTACGAAGGTAGTCTAAATAACAAATCGAAAGAATTACTAGGTAACGAGTTCTTTTGAAAGAAATATTTCTCACATATTTAGAAAACAAGACATTCTGAGTTTGCCCGTAGCATTCGGATTATTTGCATAAACCAAAACGTCCAGTTTTGTCAGATTTGGTCCCCTCAAGGAATTTAAGTTGAAACTGTAAACACACGCAAAATTTTAAGAAAATTATGTCTGTTCACAATACGTGGTAGTCATTCCTTTTTTATTACATCTGTCATTTCGTTTTGTAACATTTCAAGAGTTTGCTCGTTTGGCAGCAAGATGGCAGCGGCTACTGAACTTCTGAAGTGTGGCGTCGAGTAAACCACGGTGCGGTCGTGCAACACCGAAGATTCGTGAGTAGTTACGAAAGAGATCACTTCATCGTGAGTTTGGACTTTTTCACGTGGTCTATGTTCCACAATTTTAAACATGACTGAGAACAGCAAGTGTACACAAAGTTTCGATACACAAAGTACACAGCCAGCCGGTTGCATAAGTTTATTGTAAGAACCAGGTTTTGATAACATAGGGGTATCTTCCTCAGTACGAAGTCACGTATAATGTTTAAAAGTATTATAAGATAAACGTCAAGAATACTTAATACCTGAGCACACTGAAAAGGAGAACTTGGAAAAAACTGGTTCTTACATCAGTTACATGACGATAATATTGTAAACAAACAAGATGAGCTGAGGAACTCCAATAAAACAGCAGTAAATATTATTACAACCGATACAGCTTTTTAAAGGAATAGACATTGGACTGAACGTTTGGCAGCCAGTTCCGATGCCAGGTAAACATGGCGCAAACCGCGCAATTTACTAAGCGCTAGTACTGTGGGAAACCTCAGCTGTATCAAATACTCAACTGTTACACTAACACCGCCGTATGATACATATTTAGATGTTTGAAACGAAGAAATTGTGTGTAGCGTGAAAAAAGGGATGTATAAATAATACAGCAGGAATAAAATTACCATTACAAAAGTAAATACGACAGGTAGCAAAAATTAGTAAAATAGCTAAGTTAAAGTTCGTGCTGGGAATAAAGAAAGCACTACAATAGGTTTTATTTTAAATCAAGATGTTACAACAAGCCGGCCGAAGTGGCCGCGCGGTTCTGGCGCTGCAGTCTGGAACCGCGAGACCGCTACGGTCGCAGGTTCGAATCCTGCCTCGGGCATGGATGTGTGTGATGTCCGTAGGTTAGTTAGGTTCTAGGGGACTAATGACCTCAGCAGTTGAGTCCCATAGTGCTCAGAGCCATTTGAACCATTTGTTACAACAAGCAAAAATGTGTAAATATCTTTTACATTAACTCTTCAAAACATAATGTGATGTTCAGAGCCTTCTGCCATGCAGTCAGTAAGCCAAAACAGACTCCATAAAGGAAAGGGAGAAAGAAGGGTTCCGAAATGGACGTGAAAGGGAACATGAACCAAAGCATAAAGTAGTGTCTCGATATTAATAAATGTTCCGCGAAAGTAGAATTATGAACGTTAGTACGTTTCTTCGCTACCAAGTGTTCCTTATATCTTATGTTAAAACTCCTGTCGATTTGTCTGGAAAATTATAGCAAGTGATTCTGTAAATTCCTGAGCTACGTAATGGGTCATTTGACGTTTTTAAATTTGAGATTAAATTTTTTTTTTGTAAACTCGTAGCTACACTCACATATACACAGGTAGTACTTTCAGTTTTTAAACTGATCGTAAGACTATATAACTGAATTAAGATTTGCGGCGGTGTGTAACTTCTGGAAGAAACACGTCACACATAATTCAATACACGTCAAAAAATATTGTTCTGAATTTTATGTTCTATAGACAAACTGATATTTGTTTACCTCATTGTATAAAGCTGTCAGGAATTTCATGGACATAACAGACTAACTCCTCGGATTTTGGAACCGAGTTTTTGTTGGTTGTATTGGATGTACTTCGTGGGAGCGGCCTCCTACGGAATTACGATATGAAACACTGCACATGTATGCGGCTTTTAATATGCATGAAGCTTTGTACTGATGCAGCCACCGTTATGTACAATGTATTTCATTCAACTAAATTACTTCCCTCTTGTGCAACTTTCAGCTGCTCATGCAACTTTTATTAATTATTCTTTTAGTCCGGAATTCACCATCAGAATACCCAAAATGTTAACATTCGCAAATTTTGTGGCGTATATCAGCTTTAAAAGGGACAATAGTGTTAATTTAATATTCTTTCACACAGAAAGCCATTTGATTCATTTCTGCTCGGAGTTCAACGAAATTAATTTCGTGTGCAATATCTGTTAACTGCCGTTGGCACTTAGGTTTGTGCAATAACTCCGTCAGCGCATTCTAGGACACCCTCGTCAGCACAGGTGATATAAAATACACCCCACACAAAATTTAATATACTGTTGGTAGACGTGTATTGGCGGAATTAGTCAGTAACGGACGAACTCTAAACATTTGTTTCCACTGGAAGACGTAGTAATGCAGAAATGCAGTACCTATGAAGTTATTTGAGATAGGATGACTGCTACGCGAGTAGTATATATTTATTGTTATTTTATTTTTATATTTTGATTTTAATCCTTATGACAACTATAATGAAACCCTAAAAATTACTCACCTCGTCTTTAACAAGTGTTTGATTAAACAAGAAGACCCCCCAGAAGAATGGAAAGCGTACCTGACACCACATCGTAAGGAAGGCTCACAAAAGGACCGTATCAACTACAGAAGCATGACCATTAGCACATCATTGGGAAGGCTGCGTAGTCGAAGAATAAAAGGACACCTGGAGAATGAAATTATGTTAGGAGAAGAACGAACTAACTTTACACGATTTAAGAGTCAGGGAAGAGACACACATGATTTTCAAAGATTTGCAAAATACTGTAATGTTTGTAGCTTATTTTCGGTATTCAATGAAAGTGAAAAGAGCTTTATATTCATTCGATGTCGAATACTTCATTTCTGTAGTCGAAATTTTTCAAACAAAGCCTTCACTAGTCGATATGTTATGCCTCAGACGTTCTGAATACAATCAGACTGACCCTCGCTTGGTCGTCGTCAGTCAGCATTCAGAACTAAGGGAGTGAGACATTGGGGTACTGGTTATGATACTGAGCTGTGTGGAAATAGATAGCAGAGCACAGAGATTTTATCGTCTCCTCTGTCTCTTTTTAATAAAGCGTATCGTTTATTACGTTTGTAATCGTGGATGAAAATACTTGTATATCGAGTCGTCGTGTATATTTCAGACATTTGTAGTAGTGGCTAAAATATATGCCAACAATCATCAGTGTTGCTACGTAGGCAAAATTGTGAGTGGAGCAGCTAGGTTTTGGTGTAACAGTTTAGTTATGTTGACAACAAACACGGCTAGCTAAAAAATACACGTGGTTTGTTTAGAACTGTTGTATTAATGCCCGATAGAAGAATATTGTTGCAAAGAGAGACACGATATAATCACCAACGTAACTGCACTATTATGCTCAACGTTACGTAAATTCTGTTAATTATGTTCTCAGTAATATTCATGGCAATGGAAAAAATGGTTCAAATGGCTCTGAGCACTATGGGACTTAACATCTGTGGTCATCAGTCCCCTAGAACTTAGAACTACTTGAACCTAACTAATCTAAGGACATCACACACATCCATGCCCGAGGCAGGACTCGAACCTGCGACCGTAGCAGTAGCGCGGTTCCGGACTGAGCGCCTAGAACCGCTAGATCACCGCGGCCGGCTCATGGCAATGGAATCAAAGTTTTTATCAGTCAGCGATTAACTCATAAACAAGCCTGGGACTTGTATTATTATTAGTTATCTTTGCCTTCGTCCTGTATACTTAATGAAAACGTCTCTGAAAAAAATATTTTCTTTTCGCGACAGCAAAAATAATTAAAGTATTTTTTTCTCTTATATTGTAGATGAAGCCTGATAACCATTTGATTAGTTATATTCCAAGGAATGGCTGTCAGTGGCAGATAATCAATGATAAAACTTGAATTCTAGCAATAATTAATTATTTCCACGTAATTATACTCACATGGACGGTAAGGTATGAAATGAGATTAGAAGGAAAATACTTTTTGTACACATATTCTGAAAAAAACTTACGTACAATAAACTAAATCGTGCGTTGAGAGAAACAACCTTGTATAAAAGCGTCTAGTAGGTTCGAGAGCTGACACCAGGTGATCATGCTATTTAGCCAGGTCTTTGTCACACAATTATATACAAATTCCATGACATGATATACTCATCGTGTTTGTTATTCTTAGTATTTGTTACACAGAAACGTATTTATTACTAATATTTTTATGTTAAAAGCACGTAAAGGTGGAGAGTTTGTTTCGTTCCAAAATAATAATATATCATTGATATCACAATTACACACTTAAACACGCATAGCTTTCTTCGTCATTGACACAGTTCAGTTTTGATTACTGTACCTCCTCCTTTCTCTGTCTCCTTTCACAAAGCAGTTCTTCAAAAACGTCTGTTAGCAAGCACTCCCGTCTCAACTAACGTTCAAGTTCTTCTTTGAGTCCATTGAAATCTGCCGTAGTTCGGTGAAGAGAATGAAAACTGGTTGCGTATTTACTGCTTCAAACGGTACAACCAATCAAAAAGAAATTATGAATCAGTCCAGCGCTTTAGAAGTAAAAGGTGGCTCACGACGACGACTATAACAAGGGAAACAGATTATTTTTTTGCATGCATAAATTGTAACTCGGACAAAGATGATGAATAGTACTTCAATTAAAATTCGGAGTTATATGTAGGCCACGACATGCTAACAGACATAAGTGTGTCAAAAATTTGTTTCTTGTTAATAAAGTTACTGTGTTTTAGGGTGTTAATTGGTGTACATAATTCTTTAAGTGTGTATATTGCCAACAAAACGTATTTTGAAACTTTCAGCAGTGTGGTTTGTTTACTCATTATTTGTAAATGTAACTTGTAGGTGCTTAAACGTGCTCTGTAACTGGGGCACGTTTACGCATTCGACTTGAGCCTATATAAAATTGTTGTGCGCTCTTAAATGTAATGTTGAGTTAAACGCACGCATACGAACATATAGATTAATAACCATTTAATAAAACTGTTTGAAACTCAATAACTCTAACCAAAATAATTTAAAAAATAGGACGACTCGTAGCAGAGAAATTTGGAAGAAGCTACGTACGAGAATTCAGAGGCTTGTGTACGAGTTGAGAGAAACAGCCTCAAGAGCTGTACGCAAGTAGCAAATATAATGTGACAACCGTAAAATTTGCAAGGAAATCCTAAAGTCGAAAAAAATGAGATTATCAGGAAATACAAAACGGCCGAGTAGAAATGGTCGGAGGAAACAGGCAAGGCTATAGAATCATGCTTGACGATGTTACGAGTAGAAATAAATGCTGCGTACAGAGGAACTAGTAGTTCCGATCAACTGCTATGGTATCTAAACAATGTGACGAAAGCCTCTCGAGCCTCCTTGATATGTATCTACAGTAGTTATGTTTAGTTTTGGAGCCACTAAACGAGTGGGAGTGGTAACGCTTTAACGATTACCACGAAACCGTAAATTTACGTAATTTATTTTTATTTATTTGCAGTTTCATATTTGCAGTCCCAGCGCACACTGAAATATCGACCCGCAGAACCGTAACATACCGCTGGAGGAGCGAAAGTAAAAAGTCATCGATGAAGTGTAGTATCGTGTGGTTCTTCTTTTCCTGTACTTGAAGGGATCCAAACGTCAACCATCCATACTGAAATGGTGCAAATGTACTGTTAAAGCGTACCATTGTATGACCCAGTTGTTACATGGCGCAGATACCCATTGTGGCCAAACAAGTCTGAATGACGAACTATGGAGGATGCCATCTCTCTGTGAAGATGAATGATTCTCAGGGGAAGCGCAAAATCTGCTGCTCGAAGCCTGGCGTATCATAACTGAATCAGTCGTGTAAGAACGAAAATGAGTCACGAAACAGTTTTCACGATCTTGGACTACATTTTGAACATGACAGGGATAGACGTTCGCTGGGTTTGACGACCACTCACATCCATATGAAAAGACCGCCGAACCGAAGTATCAACGTCGATGTCGCAATTCCGTCACACCAATATAGATGCTTTCTCCACAAGCCTAATCAGTACCGATGAGTCCTGGATCTATCAAAATGACCTCGAGAAAAAGGAGAGCAGAAAGCAGTGGAAACATCTCTGAAAAGCTGATTTAGAGTTTCTTTGAGCCTGATATGTTTTGATGTTAAAAGAGTATTAACAGATGATGCTCGTAAAGGGCAAACCATCACAGAATACATTTAAAAAAAAAGGAATGATACTGAATCAGTAGATGTTATGTACCCGTACAGAAGCCGGCCGTTGTGGCCGAGAGGTTCTAGGCACTTCAGTCTGGAACCGCGTTACCTCTACGGTCGGAGGTTCGAATCCTGCCTCAGGCAAGGGTGTGTGTGATGTCCTTAGTTTAGTTAGGTTTAAGTAATTCTAATGACTGATGATCTCAGATGTTAAGTCCCATAGTGCTCAGAGCCATTTGAACCAGTGCAGAAAAACAAGTGCTTAAAATTTCAGTTGGTATACCACCACTGTCTAGGGCGTCTCCAGAAACGTCTTCGGACTGGACTCTCACTGACTACAGTAGAAATTGTGAAGGAAGTGTCTGGTCAGCAGCACATGATCGACGATATAAAGTCAGTTCGCAGTAAAAATATTACTGTTACTGATAAATCAGATATATACACAGTATTTAACAATCATTTTCTGAGCATTGCTGGTGAATTAAATAAAAATTTAGTTTCTACAGGAAATCATATAACTTTCTTGGCAAATGCCTTTTCGAGAATGAGGTGTGAAACACTACCCCGTGATACAGAGAAGAGGGAGATTGAGTCAATAATTAAATCACTGAAGACTAAGGACTCTCATGGTTATGATGGAGTGTCTAGCAGAATATTAAAGTAATTGTGCTGCACATGTTAGCTGTGTGTTTAGTCGTATTTGTAATTTTTCCTTTAGGAATGGTCAGTTTCCTCAGCGTTTGAAGTACTCAGTAATAAACCCGCTTCATATAAAGGGAGAAAGGGACAATGTACATAATTTTAGACCTATTTCTATGCCATTAGTGTTTGCAAATAATATTGAAAAGGCTATGTAAGGATTAATTCACCATTTTATATCACACGATTTCCTATCAAATGTACAGTTCGGCTTTAGAAGTAGTTTAACAACTGAAAATGCTATATTCTCTTTTCTTTGTGAGGTACTGGATTGGTAAAACAAAAGGTTTCGAACGCTTAGCATATTTTTTTATTTAACTAAGGCATTTGATTGTATTGTTCACAAGATATTGCTCCAGAAGTTGGACCATTACGGAATACGGGGAGTAGCTCACAATTGGTTCCCCTCTTACTTTAGCAACAGGCAGCAAAATGTCATTATTCACAGTGTTGATAACGGCTGTTATGTGGGGTCTGAGTGGGGTACTGTCAAGTGGGGATCAGTGTTGGGGCCACTCCTGTTTCTTATTTATATAAATGATATGCCCTCTAGTATTACGGGTAACTCTAAAACATTTCTCTTTGCTCATGACACTTGCTTGGTAGTAAAGGATGTTGTGTGCAGCATTGGCTCGGTTTCAAATAATGCAGTACATGGCCTCAGTTCACGGCTTGTAGAAAATAAACCAACGCTAAATCACAGTAAGACTCAGTTTTTACAGTTTATAACACAGAATTAACATCAACATAAGCAAAACGAGGTTAATGGAATGTAGTCGAGTTAAGTCGGATGATGCTGAGGGTATTAGATTAGGAAATGAGACACTTAAAGTAGTGAAGGAGTTTTGCTATTTGGGGAGCAAAATAACTGATGATGGACGAAGTAGAGAGGATATAAAATGTAGACTGGCAATGGCAAGGAAAGCGTTTCTGAAGAAGAGAAATTTGTTAACATCGAGTATAGATTTAAGTGTCAGGAAGTTATTTCTGAAAGTATTTGTATGGAGTGTAGCCATGTATGGAAGTGAAACATGGACGGTAAATAGTTTGGACAAGAAGAGAATAGAAGCTTTTGAAATGTGGTGCTACAGAAGAATGCTGAAGATTAGATGGGCAGATCACATAACTAATGAGGAAGTATTGAATAGGATTGGGCAGAAGAGAAGTTAGTGGCACAACTTGACCAGAAGAAGGGATCGTTTGGTAGGACATGTTCTGAGGCATCAAGGGATCACCAATTTAGTATTGGAGGGCAGCGTGGAGGGTAAAAATCATAGGGGGAGACCAAGAGATGAATACACTAAGCAGATTCAGAAGGATGTAGGTTGCAGTAGGTACTGGGAGATGAAGAAGCTTGCACAGGATAGAGTAGCATGGAGAGCTGCATCAAACCAGTCTCAGGACTGAAGACCACAACAACAACAACACAGAATTCAACAAAACATGACGTTTTAATTTCTCAGAATGGGCTTATGATTAGTGAAACTAACAGTTCAAATTTGTAGGTGTTCAGATAGACAGTAAGCTGTCGTGGAAAGCCCACGCTCTGGATCCTGTTCAAAGACTTAATACTGCCATTTTTACTATTCAAACGGCATCAGGAGTGACATCAGGAGTGAGTGATCGTTCAACACGAAAATTAGTCCACTTTGCTAATTTTCATTCACTATTATCATATGGTATTATTTTTTGGGGTAACTCTTCTCATTCTGAAAGGATATTTTTTGGCTCAGAAACGGGTGGTTCGGGCAATAAGTGGTGTTAGTTCACGAACCTCTTGCCGACCTCTGTTCACGAGTTTGGTTATTTTGACGTTGGCCTCTCAATACGTGTATTCCATACTGTCGTTTCTTGTTACCAATATTAGTTTAATCCCGAGAATAAGCAGCTTTCACTCGGTTAATACTTGACAGAAATCAAACCTGAATTTGGATCGGACTTCCTTAACTCTTGTGCAAGCAGCTGTGCAGTATACTACTGGCACTGGAATTCAAAAATCTTATCACTAACCTATGCGCTTTAAAATTGAAACTGTATAGTTTCCTCATTGGTCACTCCTTCCGAGGAGTTCCTTTAAAAATAAAGCTGATTTTTGTTGTATTGCTGATAGCGTTTACTTAAACTTATGGACTGACTTTTTTAACGTTCATGAACACTTATTTTTATCTGTTATTACGTTTATGTTTTAATTTCATGTACTGACTGCTTTCATGACCTTGGAAATTTGCTCCTCAATTTGGTCCTACGGAACTTGAGGAGTAAATAAAAAATAGAATGGCCTTTGATAAATCCCGCTCCAATCTCGGCCCTGAAGAGCGACCAACACGTCTGCAAAAGCCCCGGACAGCGGTGTGATACGAACTTGATTGTTATCCGCCGTACGGCCGGACAAACGGGAGTGAGGGCACAGGATGCTATTTCTTTTGATAGCTGGACCTCTTTGGTTCTCATCCGCGTCACCCTTACAGCGCAACGGTACATCGGCCATATTCTACGCCCTGTTCCGTTGCCCTTCATGGCTAGCCATATTGGGTTTACATTTCGGTAAGATAATGTCTGCCAGCAAACGGAGATGGTTACTGCCTGTCTTCGCGCTTGCCAAACTTACCTTGGTAAACAAGGTCGCAATATCTCTTTACGCCAGTTAGGAACGTAGGAGGCATTAAGGGCAGAGTCATCCAAACATCTCGGTATTTTGACGATGTAGCGCGTCAGTTGGACAAAACATGGCACGCTATCCCACTGGGGGAACTGCCTCCGTAAGGGCCAGAGGTGGACAAACGCGTTATTGACATGCTCTATTTGTAAAATCTCTTTCTCTTGAGTGAATCACTAAATTTTTCTGAAAGTGTAGTCATTTGTCGTTCAGTACATATGCGTCAC
This sequence comes from Schistocerca serialis cubense, assembly GCF_023864345.2. Classification (NCBI taxonomy): domain Eukaryota; kingdom Metazoa; phylum Arthropoda; class Insecta; order Orthoptera; family Acrididae; genus Schistocerca; species Schistocerca serialis. The sequence continues at coordinate 487,721,770 of NC_064642.1, read as the reverse complement.
ATCCACCGGTTTTCGTCCCATTCGGATAGGTGCTTCGTGGTGTATCAATTCTTGTGTCTTAGAACATAATATCGAAATATACCAACAAGATTGCTGGTTGTTGTAAAGACAAAGCACCGAGAGACGCTGTCTACTGGATTGTTGTTTCTCCATGACAAAACCACACTCCTCAGATGATCAAATCTACGCCACCATTTTGTTGTTAGAATTCCGCGACACATGTTTCCAAAGATGTATTTCTTCTAAAAATTATGGATGTTTTTGCAGAGGAACGTTTCCTGAAGAGACTAAATACAGGCTTCTACAACCATCGACTCCGTTAAGCCAGCTGTCGATGAAAAATATGTCGCATTTGAGGGTGATTATTTAGAGACAGGCTAACACAATTACTTGGTTTCATGGTCGGAGCGAGACGTTTCCCATGGCAATGGTTAAAACGTTACTGTTGAAACGTCCCCTTTGGAAAATTTTAAATGATTGTGTTCGTAAACCTCTTACGTTATTTTTTTTTTCAAACAGCTGAGCAGAACTGAACGTACTCAGACATTTCTCTCTTTACTTATTCTGATCAACACTAAACTGACAAACAATATTTTTAGCGCTAAGCAATCTGACTTTCAATAATCCCTACAAAAGAATGGCCCTGACTAACAATAACCTATACCTTTCATGAATCACTTACCTCACAAAAATCTTAGTTACTCGAACTACTGCAATACAGCGAGCACCAATACTGCTCGCTAAATAAAATATTCTAACTACTACAGAAGACACTAACTACTGATAGGCATAGTTAGCAAATGAAAGATTATGATAGAGAACAAACAATGTATTTACCTTAATAGTGTTCAAAGCTCATAATATATATATATATATATATATATATATATATATATATATATATATATATATATATATATATCAGTTCATTACATCCAGTCTTACAAATTTCGTTTTTCTGACGAACACACGTCCAGATCGTCGGCTCTCAAAACTCTGTCATCTCTCTCCCCGCATCCACCACTGCTGGCGGCTCACCTCCAACTGCGCAACGCTACGAGCCGTTCACATCCAACTGGCCAACACTACAATAGGAAAAATTCGAACAATGCAAACCAGCCACAGACTGCACACAGCACATTCAGTAATTTTCATACAGAGCGCTACGTGGCATTACCAACATATAAACCTAAACAGCCTACTTACACTACTACACTCCATACGTAAGCCTTTTACCCACTTGACACATACACACAATGGAAAGTCACTGGCGAAGATCACAACAAGTAGTTGTTCGCTTTTGGAAACTTTATAAACATTTCGAGTCGAGCTCAACGGAGTCTTAGCAATAATCGTTTTCCCCGCAGACCATTCGCGATTGGTATAGGAAAGCTGGGTAAGTGACACCATAAGGGGGCTTACGGAGTGTAAGAGTATATGCGGAACTCAAGTTAGTGATAGCATAAACAGTCTTCGCTCTTTAAAACAAATAAGTATACGGAACAAGACTGAATAAGTCTTGTGAGAATACATGACTGTGAAACGATTATGTTTTATTCAGAAAAAAAAATCATCTCTTTTCAGTGTTGGAGTGAGGTGAAATGTTGCGGTCTAAAAGCTGAAAAATGTTGCATCGGCCGTAAGATGAGCAAAAAAGACGTACCAGGGCGTTCACGGATTAGTGGGGACAGTGAGGAAGCCGCCTTCCATTGTAACAGTTGTTGTTGTTGTTGAGGTCTTCAGTCCTGAGACTTGTCTGATGCAGCTCTCCATGCTACTCTATCCTGTGCAAGCTTCATCATCTCCCAGTACCTACTGCAGCCTACATCCTTCTGAATCTGCTTAGTATACTCGTCTCTTGGTCACCCTCTACGATTTTTACCCTCCACGCTGCCCTCAAGTACTAAATTGGTGACCGCTTGATGCTTCAGAACATGTCCTACCAACCGATGCCTTCTTCTGGTCAAGTTGTGCCACAAACTCCTCTTCTCCCCAATCCTATTCAATACCTTCTCATTAGTGATCTACCATCTAATCTTCAGTATTCTTCTGTAGCACCACATTTCGAAAGCTTCTATTCTCTTCTTGTCTAAACTATTTATCGTCCATGTTTCACTTCCATACATGGCTACACTCCATACAAATACTTTCAGAAACGATTTCCTGACACTTAAATCTATACTCGACGTTAACAAATTTCTCTTCTTCAGAAACGCTTTCCTTGCCATTGCCAGTCTACATTTTATATCCTCTCTACTTCGACTATCATCAGTTATTTTGCTCCCCAAATAGCAAAACTCCTATACTACTTTAAGTGTCTCATTTCCTAATCTAATTCCATCAGCATCACCCGAGTTAACTCGACTACATACCATTATCCTCGTTTTACTTTTGTTGATGTTCATCTTATATCCTCCTTTCAAGACATAGTCCATTCCGTTCAACTGCTCTTCCAAGTCCTTTGCAGTCTCTGATAGAATTACAATTTCATCGGTGAACCTCAAAGTTTTTATTTCTTCTCCATGGATTTTAATACCTACCCCGAATTTTTCTTTTGTTTCCTTTATTGCTTGCTCAATATACAGATTGAATAACATAGGGGAGAGGCTACAACCCTGTCTCACTCCCTTCCCAACCACTGCTTTTCTTTCGGGCCCCTCGACTCTTATAACTGCCATCTGGTTTCAGTTCAAATTGTAAATAGCCTTCGCTCCCTGTATTTTACCCCTGCCACCTTTAGAATTTGAAAGAGAGTATTCCAGTCAACATTGTCAAAAGCTTTCTCTAAGTCTATAAATGCTAGAAACGTAGGTTTGTCTTTCCTTAATCTTTCTTCTAAGATATGTCGTAAGGTCAGTATTGCCTCACGTGTTCCAACATTTCTACGGAATCCAAACTGATCTTCCCCGAGGTCGGCTTCTTTTTTCCATTCGTCTGTAAAGGATTCGCGTTAGTATTTTGCAGTTGTGACTTATTAAACTGATAGTTCAAATGGCTCTAAGCACTTTGGGACGTAACATCTGATGTCATGAGTCCCCTAGGCTTAGAACTATTTAAGCCTAACTAACCTAAGGACATCACACACATCTATGTCCGGGGTAAGATTCGAACCTACGAGAGTAACAGCAGCGAGGATCGGGACTGAAGTGCCTAGAACTGTTCGGCCGCAGCGGCCAGCCCAATAACATATGTTAGATATTACAATCAAAGAAGATTAACTAAATCAGATAGTACATTAGACAGACAAGAAACGTATCTAAACCATCTATACATAAGGAAGGGTAAAATTTGGTTGAATAATACCAACTGAAAATTGATGTCTGAGTGCAAATCAGGGAAGATTTAACAAAACATTCAACAGCCGGCCATCGGCTTGTCAAGGCAGGCGGAATAGCGCTCAAACGGGGCACCTGATAAGGTGGATAGTGGACGCATTGTACTGTGAGCATGAGTGTACTGACATCAAAGTACAAATGCTTTTCGTAATGTAATTGAACTAAAGATGCTTATTGTGAAACGCGGTGCACGTGTCACGATTTGGGCGTGAATGCGGATCTGAAAGTCTGCAAAGTCTAGAAAACCGATTTTTTACAGCAAGAATATATTTACACACATAGTACGAAACACTGTGAACTAACTCGTGTAACAGAATGAAGACTATAATATGCCAACGAGCTTGGTGAAAACTACATGTGACTGGCTTCATCACCCTGTTCAGTAGATGTTGTCTCCTGTATCCAGAGTGGATGGTCCAAATGAGATCACAGAGCAACAGTTGATTGGACAACGAATACATTTTTGGATCATTACAAACAATACAACCAATCAACTTGCAATTGTCCCAGTTGATTGTCAGTCTTCAAACTGATTATACAGCACATTTCCAGTGCGCAGAATAAATGGATGTCGAATACTAAGGGGTTTTTGGGGATGCATTGTGCAGTAGCCGCCGTCGCCGAGGCTGCTACGTTACCAAGATCGCAGTACTATACGTAAAAACTGGGAAGATACAGACCAGTACCGAGTCAGTCAAAGACTATTGTATCAGTTATTCAGCTAATGCACAGTAAATGACTTAAAGTTTGAGGAATTCCAGTTTCCTTAGAACAGGTCCATTTGAGGTAAACTCATTTCTCTGGAAGTCTCAGTAACTGAAAGAAGCAATTTAACTTCAACTATTATAAAGAAGAAACTGACCACCGATAGAGTTTATTAATTTTGTTCGGTCTAGCAGCTAGTTTATGAGTTATGCAGGTAAAAATAACATATAGTTTCTCAAGTCTTTAAATTATCTTTCGGCGTTGGTGCTTAAGGTGTTGTTATTTATCCACTGAATACGAGAAACCTGAAGTAGAGATTGACATTAATGTTCCAACAATTACTTTTGACAACTAAGCAATTAACTGGTCAGTCGTTCCCAATCGACTGCGTGAGGGTGTGACTTGAGGCAGGAAATACGTCATGAAGGTATACGCGTCGGCGCCATAGAAAATGACTAGCCGTCTGGGGCACTGTTGAGGCTTGTATGGGAGGGGGGGATACAAAACTCCACTCGGGGACCGAAGCACGGCTAACATTCAAGCAGAAAGGGAACGATCAAAACAATGGCGGCTTCGGGGCGGTAGAAATACTTCCCGCTGCCAAAAGCAGCCATAACTATAATTAGGTCGTGTGAACTAGTCACCCTCTAATCTCACTTACCCTTTCTCACTTACTCATTCAGACCAATTCATGTTATTACCTGTTTGTGTCTCTATGCGACTGTCTCCTGCCTCAAAGCTACAGTCTCCTCCTTTCTACCCTACTACTACTGTCTCCTCTGTCACTGTCTCCCTCTTGCTCGTCCTTACTCGTACTATCCAATTTTTCCTTCCCAGTGTTGCTACTGTCTCTTCTCTCTGTCACTATCTCTCTCTTCCTCGTTTCCATTCTCACAGGCTCTGTCTCTAATTATCACTGGCTCTAACACACTTTTTTTTCCTCTCCTCTTTATTCCTCAACCATTGGTACTGTCTCCTTCGCTCTTTTCTAAAAGTGTCCTGTCATTGTTAACTGTATTCCACTGCCACTGTGTCCCTCTCTTTCTCTCACATTGCCATTGCTTCTTTCGCTGTTTCTGCATCACAAACACTGTCTGTGTCACTTTTCCGTCTTTCACTTTGACACAGTCTCCTTCTCTCCCAGCATAAAAAAGCACGAATATGTTTTCATGCCAAAAGTTTTGGAAAGTTTTTAAAGATGCCGAAAACGGTAGAATGAGGCAGCTGGTACCCCAATTTTCAGTCACAGAATGGTGAAGAGGAGGTTATTCTACTTTTTTGTGCTCCGACAGGAGCATTTGTCCGCTAGTCCCCTTCTTTTCCGTGTTACAGTAGGGCATGTCACTCATATGAAAAGAATTGTATGACTCAGTAAAATTTTGATAGTTTACTTAGATGAAACTGAAACAACGCAAAAGTGATTGTACACCTCAAACTGGATTAGACGTGAACAAAAATTTTTTTAGTGTTTGAACACAACAAGATAAGTTTTCCAGAAACCTTCTGATGATATCGGGCGCGCTTAACAGCATATATATCCATGCTATGTTACTTTATGAACTGCATTTTTTCTTAATAGCAGGTTTTACGTATGTGTTATACGTGTACAAGTAGGGCGACCTTAACCTCTGCATCCCGCAAACAGATAAAGATATCACGAAAATCTTTGAGGTCGGCGTCTTAGGAATATATCGTAAAAATTCAGCCATTCTCTGTATGTAGCAGTCTTGGAAATCGTCGTTCTGTTTTGGTACACAAAAATCGTGGTTTTGGGTTGTTTCTCGATAAGAGAAGATAGCACTTGTAGATAAACGCCTAAGCAATATACTGCTAAAACTTGAGCACTTTTCTGCGGGTTTGTTATTTAGATATCCACTGCCGACGTCGTAAAAATTGTGAAAACACCGAATTGTGTATCTGCCCCATAAGGCGTACAGTAGACCATATAAGCAAAAAGAAGGAAATACAACCGATTTGTTCCATTTTCCTAAGCCGGGGCAAGCGTGCAATTCAAAAACTGGCCCGGTACTGTAAGATAGTTACATTAAGATGATCCTCCTGTTTGTTATACAAATGGTCCATAGAAGCTTTATATCACCAACGGAACCCGAGGTAAGAGCCCCGGAAGAGTCCCGTTATTATACGCGGCATTTTGGAACAGATTACGTGGCCCATTCATCCGGATTACTGAACTGCTAACCGCGTACATGGCACCCGTTACCAGTTGATGTCTGTCTAACGACTTCCAGAGGCAACAAAAATTTGAATTTCGGTATCTCATATAGACATGTACTGACTTTAAAAATTAATATGCTGTCATAACATACATAACCTTACGTTAAAAGTTTAACGCAACCTGAGAAATATCACAGACAGTGTATTTTTGCCTTGAGGCAGCATAATTGACGGTGTGCAAACACGCAGATCCTATTCATGCAGCATATGGAAATGTAGGCATTTAGTGACTTGCAACAGTCTTTACGCATAATTTAAAACCAAACTTTTTTCTCTCAGACAATGCCTACCCTCCCCTACTCTCCTCCCCCCCCCCCCCCACCTCACTCCAAATGAAAGACAGGAAAATATTTTAACGCTTGGTAGATATTTGCTCTTCATGCAGTAAACCTGCCGCATCAGGCATGACGCTTTAATTTATTACTTCTTTGTTAACAGCTGTAATCGTACCTCATTCTGTGGACAGTGTCCATCTATATCTCTGAAAGTATCTGGCAATTTGTACCACTACACGACACATGGTTTAGGAGATTAGACGTCAAGAATATTGAGAAATATGAAAAACCAGTTTTTATTAAAATCGAGCGTAAATTAATCACACTACATTCAGCTAATATCTGATACCGAGAGGACGTAGCTACTCCCGACCAACTTTACATATAATTTCATAACTATTCTAAAATCTTTCTGGGTTACCTGCTTAACGTCAGATATTCATAACACCAACTCATTTGTGAAGTTAACATAGATTTTGAACTGTTTTACACGCTGGTAATCGACTATTTAAGGAATCTGGTTTTCTCTGGTAAATGCTAATATCAATTACGGAATCAATTACCTGATCAATAGTGTACTTATCATTCGCCGTTCAGATCCCTACACGGTCTATAATTGTACACATGATTTAAGTAGAGAGAGAGTGACGGAATATCGACTGAACAATAGTAATGTTAATGATATTTGAATTCCAATCGGCTGTGAAAGAAACCCTGGGAGTGCTCGTTACACAGTGACCGATCTAGCCATAGTCGCTGACGAAATAATTTTTTCCACAATACCTTTTCCAAGATTTTAGATGTCATTCTCGAAATTTTACAACGATACAGAGCCATACATTAAAACGATCTATATGTTCATCCAACAACGTAGAGCACGGGTCAAACACAATGATTCGGTTCGAACGGGTAATTTGAATTACCGAAAGACACAAGTTCATTAGGTTATAATTCAGTTTTATGTTTACTCGAAATGAATTTTGCTGCTGAGGAATACTAGTTATTACCTCTCTCATGTTGCTGGCCATGTAAATAAACTAGCGTGTGGTGAACAACAGCTCCATATGATGTTAACCTCTCGAGGAAAGCCTTATTCGACAAAGAAGGATGAACTCCTCCGTTATTGCCTTGAAACAGGCTTCAGTCCAAGCGTTAGTTATCATAAATTTCCAACAAGGTTGTTCAGAGACATAAAGAACACAGATGCGTATCTTATACAGAATATCAACTGAATACCTGCCCCGCATGGGGCATGCCAGGCGCCAAAAGCCACGATTTCTAATTGACGCAATGAACAGCTGTAGCAGACATAACTGCAGCTTCGACCACACAACACTGTCTGTAATACCTAGATACTTAAGATGTGTCGTTATCATAACAGTATAGAATACTGAAATTTCATGCCAGTAGATGTATCCGGTGTTGAACAAAGAGCGACAGCGACCTAAATTGGATAAATGTCACGCAAGATGAGACAATGAAACAGGGAGACGACGAGGTAAAGTAAAAGATGATGGTACAATCCGTCATCGACAAAACATGATTAGTTATGTCTCAGGTATAAACATACAACTCAGAGGTGCTGATTTGTACAATCTATAGATGTACAGTCAGCAGCAACCCTTGTATCAGATGAACAATGGCAGTTTTTAAGGGCTGGAAATATGTCTTCGAACAGCTTGGACATATTGTGCTTGTACCTAATAATCCGTTAAAACTACAGTTTTCCACAACATGTACACATCCAGCTAAAAGTATAAGATGTATTCAAATTTTGGTATCTACAAAAAGAAAAGCTGCCATGATCAATTCCATCTGAACTATTATTACTTACCCCCAGCAGAGAAACTGCAGAACAATCTCGATAATTTTAATAGGTCTCCAATACGTATCAGGAAGGTATTTTTTATTACATATCACAACCAGCGATACCCTCTAGAGCAGATGCATATTTGTTTTTTGCATTCTGATTTACTAGAACGTATAAATTCTCTTGCATTTGGATATTTTATTTATTCGTCTACGTTTCTATTCTCAACTCACTGTAAAGAGAAGATCGGTATTCTTCGCGGTTCCAGTTGTATTGATAGATACGTCCCAAGCGATGGTGGGATTTACACTCATGGTACATCTGTCGGAAGTAAAAATAGGACATTAACGAAAAACTTTTATTCACATATAGCTGTATAAAAGTCTGCCACGATTTCAGTTCGCTTTTTCTAAAGCTCTCGCAGTCCTGAAATCATGTACCCCGCATCTAGCTCAAGTATTTCGGCTTTGTAACAAAGTTTTGTATGTGGAAGCTATTCCAAAGTTGGCCAAGCGTAATCCTCATAAATAAAGAACTCGCGTCGGACTAGCTTCACTGCTACGCTATGTGTTCCGCTGTATAATACGATACCACATCGCCGTCTTCCACTCGGGCCGTTAACAGGCTAAGACCAAGTTTCATAATCCTCTTCGCGCTGCCACGCAGCTTACGAGCAAGCTGTTAACCCGCCTCCACCCTACACAGTAGTACCGTACATAAATGAGCTGGAGTAATGAAGCAATGTTGATATATCAGTTAGGTATGGCATACAAAGTCACATGTACTGCAGAAATTGTGAAGAGCTACAGAAAGGAAACGGAGGAAAAGATAAGTGCCCATTGCATCAGGTAATACTTGATGTTGTGAGGATATCAAGAATTGCGAAGTGGCTCCACAGGTACCAGCCTGAAACCCTTGTACTTTATCTGGTCACGGAGAAATACTTTCCACTGTATATTTGAGATGAGCTATTTGATGAACTCAGAACGAATTACGTAAGGGAGCCAATTAAGTGTTGGTCAAGTCAAACATTCGTTTTTCAAACTTGGAATGTACAAATTTAATATTAATTAATCCATTCCTAACTAAATACTTGCATTTTTAGGTGTCACACGTATAATGAAATATGCATGCAGCGTAATGTTTGATAGTTCCAGGTGTAATGTGATGTTTACGAGAGCACACTTTGCCCCACAGATGTATCTTTGCTCGGAGTACGTGACTCCAAAGCGTCTATACGTATGTGCAATATAAGGATTCCGTGCTTTTCTAAGATCCACTCATTTGTAATTAAGAAGTTAAAAAGCATAAAATAATTAATGTTCAAGGCTCGTTCTTAAGCACATTTCTTAATAATCTCTTTCACGATCACTTCTAAGGAGAAGGTAAGATTGTCTATATTCTAGGTCAAATAAAAATGTCAAAAGAAGTATCTGTGTGTTATCTTAAGTAATATCTTAAGCCTCGTTTATAAATCATGTAATCAAATTTAGGCAAAGGGTAAATACTGAGCGTCCACTTAGTGGAACATTTGGGATTTATAAAGTGTCCTGCAGTGGTATCCTGTCTGATGGCAGCAAATATTCATTGATTACTAATCATTTTTCCATTTAGGACTTGAACTTCTGTAACGGGTCCGATTCACAGATTAAATTTAACATGAACGTTATTCGCATTAACAGTAAACCTTAACAAAAATTTATTCCACAAGTAAGACGAATAGGGTATACTGCCATACTTATTCTATTCGTGTAATGCACAGACACGCTGTGCAGGGATGGAATACTTACAAATGATAATTCTTTTTCAAATATTTGAAAGTTCCCTGCTTTGGAGCAAATAAGGAATTACTGAAGATTACACTCTTCGATACCATCAGCTGCTCTATGCACCTCCATTTTCCACTCGAAATACACTACGTATAACGGGATTTTAAATGTAAGTTAGACTTACTACGGCAGTCCAAGAAACATTTGCAATATTCGGCACTACACTACAAAGGAAACTGATATAATTTTTCATTATATCCACCAAGTTTTTGTAAATAACAGATGGAAGGTTCTACTAATTGTTTAATTTCTTGACGATAGAAATCCGCTCTTTGCTCAAGGAGCCATTCGCGATTGGCTGTGTGATCTTCTTTATTATTACAACTACGGTTGAATGCTAAGCTATTCGGATTTTATTTAAGTATTACATTTAAACTTGCCTGGGTCGATGCGTCTGGTAAAGTATTATGTGGTTGTGGAGTGCTTGATAATGTTGCTCGGCTAATGGTTCGGGCCCCGTTGCAGGCAGTAAACTTGTGCTAATGTGCTACAGCAAAATGTAAACACTGCACTATAATTTTGCCATTTTTCTTCGAATGCGAGAAAGAAATTGTGCTAAAATAGTCGGCATTGAGGGTACTATTCTGGTACAAGGTGAATATTTTTCTTTGAAAGTGGGTGTAAAGTATTACGCAAGTAACATTGTGAATTATGTAGATGATCTGGTAAAGAAGCGCTTTTCCAGTAGATCTTTGGAGAAGAAAGCGAGAGAGACTTCCGCCTAACTTAAATCAAACAAGGGGAGAGAGTGGGACGGTGCTAACAGTTATGGTTCAAACTATATGAATAGAAGCTGGCTGATGATCCTTTCAGGTTTCTAGAATATTTCACCTGCGTGCGTCATAGGAAAAGATAAACGCCCTATGAAGATTTACGGGTATAGGACGAAGAGCGCAGTGGTCAAGTACGCCGATTTATTCCTCGCATCGTTAAACTATTCACCATAAAATTTAAATTGAAATAGTTTTATTTAATATGTAAAATTAATATGTTAAGTTTAATTATGATTATTACTCTTTTAAGTCAAAAGGCTGTAGGTTGTAAGAAAAACGAGTATACGAAAAAATTTACTATGAAAGTGTATGGAGTGTGTTGAATTTGTAGGTGTGGTGTCTTCAATCCTCTTCTTTATATCCATGTTCGCTGTTTGGAAGCAATTACGTGTGGAGTTAAGAGGGAATGAAAGATCTAGGACTCAGTAATGGGTTAATAGTGAAACATTGTGGACCTCAAAAACGTATTAACAGTGCATTTGAAAGTAGTGCGTTGGGTAAAGCTAATATTGAACCTGTGTTAAGTAGCACCTAGCATGACGACATAGTGAAATATAAACTATTTCTTCTTGAATACCATAGCAGACTTTTAGGACATTGGTAAAGTCTCGCGCAAGCTGCCGCTGTATAAGAGCCAGTTATTTAATTCCAAAAGAACAGTAGGAAACTGAAGGTTCTCGACGTGCCACCACGAGTCTCCAGCTTTTCTGACCTGACGTAATTACGTGGTACAAAGGCAGAAGACATCGGGGAATGCTATTATATGTAAATAATTCAATAAACCACATGAGACTGATGATCGTATATTCATATTTCAATACGCAATTAATATTCCACAGCGCACTGTGATTGAATTCGTGCAACTGCATTCAGTCGTTTAATATACAGAATGACATTATTCAGCAACGGAGGTCCGACGCATCTCTTTTGATTAACAAAGGTGGAAACGAAATTATGCATACACACTTTTTTTCTAAGCCGTTTTCGAACAAAATAATGGCATCGTAACAATTCACGCACAAGCACATCTTAACGCAACTGGCTACAAAATAGATACTCTGGTTGTCATATGTCATAATATATTTATGATATACTATTCGTTCTCATCTTTGGAAAATCTGGTGTGTCTGCTAATCAGTTCCTCGATTGCTAGGACACTGTCGGCTGTGGTTGTTATCTATGGTCTTTCTTTCCTATCACCATTTCTTACGTGTCTACGGCCTTTATCAAATTATTGGCACTATTCCACTGCAGATGAACCCGACATTGCACTTAGTCCACATACCGATAAAGTTTCACAGGGCATCTATGTGCAGTTTAGATGTTTTATCGACAAGAATTGTATTGTCCTTCGTACTTTAACTGTGATGGGCATTTTCAGCTATTTGCCCCATTTACACCGACTTTGTGGAACACCTTTTACCCAAACCGCAGCAGAAACATGTAATTTCTTCTAACAATGGGGTACTCTTGTCGAGGAATGGTTTAAGTGTAGGATGACATGTGTGAGGCTCCTTGTAAGCCTACTTACGTGCATTTGTAACAGTACCAGTTAAGAAAAAGTGTAGCCTCTACGCTAGTCAAACTAAACAATTTCGTAAAAACAACCTCCAACCTTCGCATACTGGCACACTCTAATGCGACATTTTGTATTCATATATAACGACGCAGAATGTATCAGAAAATGTAGATTAATCTTTTAGTATGTTGTATGAGACGATGACTGAAAGAGTCGATAACGGGGAGTATTATCACACCGTCAGCTTAACATCTCATGCACCCAGATTGCTGACAAGAATGGCAGTGAGAAGAATGTAAAAAAACTGAGGATCAGTTTGGCTATAGAAAGGGTAAAGGCCCTAAAGTAGTGGGTTTGACATTGCGGTACAAAATGGAAACAAGACTGAAAAAAAGTCAGGACGCGTTCATAGCTTTTGTCAGTCTGGGAAAACCGTTCGACAATGTAAAGTAGTACAAGTTGTTAGAAATTCTGACGAAAGTAGGGGTAAGCCATAGGGAAAGACAGATAATATACAACATGTACAACATCCAAGAGAAAACAAGAGTGGAAAACCAAGAACGAAGTGCTCGGATTGAAACCAGTGCAACACTTAGACGTAGTCTCTCACCATTACTGTTTAATCCACACGTGGCAGAATTAACAGAAAACTTGAAGAATGGAATTAACAGTCAAGGCGAAAGGACATCAAAGATAGGGTTCACTGATGACACTGCTGTCCTCAATGAAACTGAACAAGAACTACATGATGGGTTTAATGGAACGAACAGTCTGATGAGTACGGAATATGGGCAGATAGTAAATGGAAGAACGACGAAAGTAATTAGAAATAGCAGAAATGAGAACAGAATGAAACGTAACATCCAGATTGCGCATCGCGTAGTTAGGAAATTCTGCAGCCAAGGCAGCGAAATAATCCATAGGGCATGGAGCAAGGAGGACATCAAAAGTAGACTAGCACTGGAAAAAATGGATAACAGAACTCTACTAGTGTCAAACACAGGTCTTAATTTCAGGAAGAAATTTCCGAGAAAGCATTGTATGGTAATGGAACGTGGACTTCGGGAAAAAGGGAAAAGGGGAGAAACGAAGCATTTGAGATGCGGTGCTACAGAAGAATGTTGAAAATTAGGTGGTCTCGTAAGGTAAGGATTGAGGAGGTTCTCCAGAGAATGGGCAAGGAATATAATTCATGAGAAACACTTACAAGAGGAAAGGACAGGATGATAGGACATCTGTCACATCACACTTTCATGGTACCAGAGAGAGCTGTAGAACGTAAAAACTGAAGAGGAGAACAGAAATTGGAATACATTCGTAAGATAATTGAGGAAGTAAATTACAAGTGCTACTCTGAGATGAAGAGGTTGGCACAAAGAGGAATTCGTGGCGCGCCGCCACAAACCAGTCAGAAAACTGGCAACACAGAAATCAGACGACAAACTGATCATTTTTATCGCAGGAACTCATCTGTGAAAATGAGTGTCGGCGCACTAGGGTTAAGAAGTTATAGAACGATGGTATTAATGTGCCCTTGGGTTGTGGTTGTTAATCCAATTAATTGAGTTGGGTTGTTTGGGGGAGGAGACTAGACAGCGAGGTCATCGGTCTCGTCGGATTAGGGAAGGATGGGGAAGGATGTCGGCCGTGCCCTTTCAAAGGAACCATCCCGGCATTTGCCTGTAGCGATTTAGGGAATTACGGAAAACCTAAATCAGGATGGCCGGACGCGGGATTGAACCGTCGTTCTCCCGAATGCGAGTCCAGTGTAATCCAATCAAATATGTGACCTACTAGCCACCATTGTAATGATTGTTCTGACACTGTGACTAACAGCATTCATGCAAGTGAGCTGTGTTATTCCATAGTCCTTTGTTCTCGTCATAATTCGTTATTTGTCTTATGTACCAGAGAAGTCTGGTTGTTGACAGCGTTGTGACATTTACCAGTATGCAAGTAACGAAACCACCTGTATGCTACTTTGTTACAGGAAAGTTGATGGGAATGGCAGTGTTACTGTACAATTGTATGCGGAAATATTATTCAACAGAAATACTATGCATAATTCGATTCCATGTTCTTATCAGTTAAGACTACACCGGCCCTAGTAGTTGCAAATACTTCTTATAATCGTATTTTCAGCCTCTATTTTTTCCAAAACTGTAGCGTCTGTGTATACCACAGTTAGTTTACTACAGTCGTCACATTTTCTTCCAGGTACAGTAGTACTCCGTAGTTCTGAGAAATTTACTGCTCGTGTGTTACGCCTTCTGAATATTATTCAATTATTTTGTATTACACTGAGGAGACAAACACTATGACAGTTGCCGATCTAGAGATAGTATGCCATCAGCGGTGTTTGAGTACGTGTGGAAAGTATGTAAGCTAAGCAGAGACGAATGGGATATCAATATAACGAAGATACGGAACTCTGGCGGTGAAATACAATGACATTATAGCTTTAACAAAGGGCAGATCGTTATGGCACGCCGTCTGGGAAGTAGCACCTGGGAGACGGCGACGCTGATGGGCTGTTTGCGTGGCATTGTCGTGAGCAATTCTGGAAAGGGGTTGAAGGACGGCGAAACCAGCAGTAGGAGACACGTTGTCACACATCCACTCTTGATCAATGAACGTAGAGCTCAGGAGCTTGCCTGTTCTGTAAAGCAGGATAGGCGGCGATCTGTAACAGATCTAACGAGAGGGTACAATTCTGATGCAGACACATGCAGACACTGTTCAGCGAGCATATTTGAACGTGGGACTCCTTAGCTGACGAACTCTACGGATTGTGCACGAACAGAAACTTGTCGCCAGGCAGGACTAACCACGTGTCTTGCTACACCATGTAGACGCTTGTGTCCGAATATGTCGTTATCCTCGCGAACGTCTGTTCCAAAGATGCGCCACGTTGCAAGTCACTACCCTAGGCTTCCATGAGACTTGTTGTGGTAACTGAAGGTGCCATGACAGTTGAGGGGTGTGTATTTCCTAGACTTATACACTACTTATTTAAACTAACTTATGCTAAGAACAACACACACACCCATGTCCGAGAGAGGACTCGAACCTCCGGCGGGAGGGGCCGCACAGTCCGTGACATGGCACCTCTAACCGCGCGGCCACTCCGCGCGGCTGAGATGTGCATTGACATTATTGTGGTCAAATTCATCCCCTCATATTTGATTTCTTCCCCGATATCGATCGCATCTTCCAGCAGTATAACTTTCTGCAGCACAGTCAGAATCATGCTACAGAGGTTTGAGGCTCATGACAGTGAGTTCACATTGATGTCTTGCGCAATTAATTCGTCTGATCCGAACCGAAGGCTCTATGCATACAAAGGACCGATACGTACCGTACAGGAGTTCTGTGACCTGCGTGCAGACCTCAAGAAACCTACCATGCACTTGTACAATCGCTGCTGTATTGCATTCTAAAGGTGGATCAACACGCTATTAAGTAAGTGGTCATAATATTTTGGCACATAAGTGTAAGTCTGGTATCAGCTTTCAAAAGCAATACCGGTCATCCCTTCTAGGCATGAAGGATTATTTTTCGGAATGAAGTTTTGGTACTTCCGGAAGAGGACCCGTCCATGAGCAGACGCCAAGTGGTGCAAGCAAGCATGCGTGTCGGAAGAAACATTTCATTGTTCTTCTTAAAAACACAGGCACTGCAATATCATATTTATCCGCCGATATCGGGCAGTGGCTTTCAATTAAAATGTCCTCACCTGTACAGGAAGTAAATGTGTGAGTACGAGTACAGGCTGTGACGTATGAACGACAACATGTGGAGGTTTTGGACTCGGTGTGAATCGTGCATGGATAGCTAAAGCTTTTAAGGCGATAAATATGGGTTCGAGTCCTGGTCCAACACGAATATTCAATGTCATCATTCCCTGTTACATCTGATCGTAACCGCAACTCAGAATCTATTTCATATTTTTTTTATCAGCGCACCGATTAATGAACACACCTACAACGTTTCAGCGTCATAGGATGCATACAGACTGATCCGCAGCAATCGGGACACCGTCAATTCAATGATAGTTTCCATTTCTATCTTTTCTTTTAGTTAGTTAAATGGTGAAATACCTTGTTTAATCAGGTACAAAGTAATTCTACTATCTAAATTTATTCTTAAGTTCCTGCATAGTAGGATTTCAAGAGTGAATTAGTGAAAACTGGATTTATCTCTGGCAGGCCACATGGTTAAGATAATCTTTTGTGCAGTTGAAGGAAATGCTCCTCATGAAACAGCGAGCTTGCCATGGAAGTGTGGTTTGCATGCCCAGAAGCCAAAACGTTGGTGCTATCTCAACGGAGAGTTATAGCCTACCGCCGAAGTTACTCAGTCTGTACGTTAAGCAAGTAGTAAAGCAAATGAAGGAGAACAAGGGACAGTGTCTTACAGTTTGTGGAGAAGAAGTAAAAACTTCGTCGTTTGTCGATGACACTGTAATTCTCTCAGAGACAGCAAAGGACTCACTAGAGCAGTCGAACGGAATGGATATTGTTTTAAAAAGAGGTTATAAGATGAATATCAACAAAAGTAAAACAAGCAAATGGGATGCAATCGAATTAATTTTGGGCGATGGTGAGGGGATTAGATTAGAAAATTAGATTCTAAAAGTAGTTAATGATTTCCACCACTTGGGATGCCAAGTAACTGATGATGGCTGAAGCAGAGAGGATATAAATTCCAAACTGGCAACAGCAAGAAAAGTATTAGTCAAAAAGAAGAATTCCAAGATTCGTCCATAAGCACCACCAGACGCCAATTCTGTGGCGTCAGTTCTGCACGATTCCGTGCCCATCTGCAACGGAGGCCATGGTGTTGTGGTGCAGGACGTGGTGCTCGCCATGGTCTTCGGGAATGCAGATTCGTATCATGTCTTTGTCTCTTAACAGTTTGTTGCAATACATGACGTCCTATGCCGAATTCAGCTATGGAGCATTCAGCGGACGGTTACTTCGACTCGAAGGTCGTAGAGAGTGTCCGTCCTTTGCACCTGTCGAATGTGGACAGCCTATGTGGCGTAAATCATCACCACCACTTATTTGTTGGAACCGATTCCATGTCCGCACCATATCACTTTAACTTTGGTGCAAACGTCGAGCAACTAGTCGACAAGCTTTCTCCGCGTTATAAGGTGACGAAGTGGGCCCAATTATTGATAGCGGCTGTCCTTCGTGGCATGATAGATTTTCACTCCAGTATTTCAGAGAAGTCACTACTGTCTTCTTACTGGCGCTCGGTTTCCAGCTGAAATGTTGCAGTCAGTCAGAGAGCTGTGTTCTAGTCGTGAGTAGTTCCCGTGATAAGCGCGTATATGATTACAAACAATGTAAGAGATGACGTTACGATAAGTACAGGAACAGCTGCAATGCCAACACAGCTGCACAGCTTTACGAGGTGATGCAGCACTTTTTTCATCTATGTAATTTTTTGTCTTGTGCTGCCTGAAAATGCCACAGGTTACTCAATGTCATACATACAACATAGGAATGCTTATTATTTGACGTAAATCAAATTACAATGGGATATAACCCTCTGAAAAGCATTTTAGTATGCAGACCAAAGAACTGTGACCTGTTGTAGCAATTTGTTGTTTCTATTGTTAGTCTTTCGTTTCTCACTAGCTTACGTAATTCTTTCCGTCCTTTGAAAACACACATTTCAGTGCATTATAATCCCTAACATCAAAACGCTGCAAGACATTTATCGCAGCTTCGTAACAGTTTTTCTGTCCAATCCAAGGAAGTCGCCAAAGGCCCAATATCGTTCGAATTTGCTGCAGTTCGATACTAGTCAATAATTGTATGGGGGACATACACGTATCTAACGATTACTGGGTGACTAAGGAATGTCGGCAACGATTGTGGCCCGAATCTCGGCGTAGGTATTGGCCTTTTCTGGATGAAGAGACAACATGCAGTATGGACGTTCTGGCCACATGTAGCTCGCAGTACTGTGACTCAGTAAGGCGAACAGCTTGACGCCAGTTGCAAGTCGCACTTGCCATCGAAAAGAACACTTCTCACATTGTTATATTTCGGATACCAGTTCCTCGTCCCATTCATAGCTTCGTCACGTCTGCAAGCAGCCACCTGAATTCAGAAGTTTTCTCCTTCGGAGAAAATATTGCTAGACTCAAGGACAAGCTGTGCTGCAAGGGGCGATATTAAAATGTTCGTCTCACCTTTTCCGGGGGCATATGACGGTGTGTGTTTCTGAGACTGCTATATCAAGATGTTTTATATTTTCATCCCATCTTTAACGTGTTCGCTACCTGCGTAAGAAGGTTTCTCCTTCACCTAAAACTTTAAGAGTTCGCGTCAAATACGGCTGCAGAGGCTGTGAAGTTTTAAATCAGTCTAAAAATAAATATTCCGTGACAAGTCGCCGTTATGTTTGTTACAGAGTGATGAGTGTTTCAGTTGGAAATCTGAAGTGTAAAAAGACTTCCTGAAGTTTATATAAAGACGCTCCTTTCATGAATAAGTACCTTTAAAGCGAATGGATCGTTATAACCTTAACAATAGGTTTAAACATAATAAACTGCGGTTAAAAGCAGGGTTTAAGGCAGGTTTTGGTATTAGGAATAACGTATCCAATCATGAAACCTTTCGTAGTAGCCACATCATACCATTTGGGACGGAAAATCAGCTTTTCAAATAACTGTGATCAGTAACGCCCATTGTCTAGTTGCGTTTGGTTTTTGAAACGTACAGATGACGAACAGTTCGTATACACAAAGCTACCACCATCAATTCGTTAAACATTTCGACTACATAAGTACGTAGTTGCGGTGGAAAACATTTGATGGATTCACTAAGCAACCGTAAAATCAAACTAACATTAAAACAAGTATTTGTAAATACGGAGAGAACTGATGCACTGTAGGAGTTTACAATGAGATACGTAAGAAGTAGACGGAGAAAAAATAAATTTCTTGAAAGGGGAAGTCAATTTTCGTGCTGATACCTGCAGCAGTATCTATTGGGTTTTAGAGAGACAGCTCTAGGAAGTGATGAAATTAAAATAAAGAAACAAAAGTCAAACGTATTAAAATACATATACTGTAATTGGAATGATTCACACATAAGAGCTCTCGTGTACAAATATCATTCAGCAGGTAACTGTGCACCGTATTACGGGACACTATCACGTCGTGGTCGTAGTCATCATCATCATGATTACAATAGAAGAAAAGGGAGAGGGAGAGGAAGAACTGGCAGCAGTAACAACAGTAATAGCCAGGTGACATTAGATGTGGATGAAGGCCTCATATAGACGTAGCTGTGCATCACAGTCATAGCGATACGCATTCGTACAGCTACTATTGCATAATTTAGCAACTGTACATTACATTTTCGTTTCAGCCATTCCTTTGTTCTTAGAATAAAGAAAAGAACTTCTTCGGTTCATTCACCGCCAATTTCAACTGGAAGGATGTCACAACCATCTTGATTTTATTTTCATTACTGCCTTTGTTCGCATACATTTTGAAAACAGTTTTGCAAGTTGATTTGTATTACTTTGCGTCACAGTTTAACAAATTTTATACACCGATTTTAGACAATCAGTTTACTATTCCAACCACCTGATTCAGCGACACTCTTAATTAGTTAATTATTTAGTGACTCCTGTCATTGTCCGGGAGGTGACAGTGATCTTAATGTATTTTGTGAAATAAAAATATTTTATTTGAAAAACTTTTAACCTCTAGCTCGCGGTTTTCTTTTTCCTTATACTGTTAAAGCTCGATGACTAGTTTCAGTTGCTCTCTACGACGTTCTTGAGATCGTCCAAATCGTAAAAAGTGGTGAATATGCAAGGAAAACTTTCGTCATTAACTGTAGTCACGCGGTTACATGCATTTGTAATGTGGGTCTGCAAGGCTATTATATTTTGGGTTACAAACTTCATCGCGAGCGGGTTGCGTTCTAAACGGTAACCTCGCAAGATGAAGGTCATAAAGAAGGTTAACGGGCAGTTGCGTCAAAAGCCTATTCTTTGCTACTGTACAGCAGACATTATAGTGAGAACAGTATATGCAACGGTTGCAAGAATTGTCAGCTGTTCCATAGCCTGGCTTAGAAAGAATAGACCAAGCTTTGCGTGAGGAGCTAGACCGGTTAAATTTCTAGCATTTCACTTTCAATCTTAAGCTCATGCAAATTTTATAAAAATGACTACCTTATACGCCAAGCTGGGTTGCTCCTTTGTAGCCATGCTATGGAACAGCTGGCAGTTCAAATCGTTGCGTATACTGCTTTCACTATAATACCTGCTGTAAAAATGAAAATGATGGGCTTTTGACGCAATTTTTCCTAATGAAACTGGCCATTCGCCTTCTTTATTACCACCGTATTGCGAGATTAAGGTTTCTCAGTCCTACTGACCCACTTACGAATGCATTTCACTGCACGACTACAGCTAATGAAGATAGCTTGTACTGCATATTCACCGTTTTTTCTCAATTTTGACGATCTGAAGATGGTTTTACTTAGTCATCAAGCCCTAATTGTATCACAAAAAAATAGTGGTCTAAGCGCCAAAAGTTTTTTACATTACAAAAATTTTGTTTCGTAGGTAATTAGTTTTCTGCAGTAGCTCATTTAATAGATTCTTTTACTGAAATGATGTGGAACGGGTCAGGACACAGGATACGTACACAACATTAGTGTTAACATTACTGAACATGTTTTTTAGTGCTACTCATGCAACTACTCTATTAAATTTAGGTTTCTGTACAGGCTAGAAGTTTTTATATAAAAATTTGTCGATTAATTAGAATGAGTTGTCCAGGATAAATGATTTCAGGCTAGATTTAAAATTCTCCTTGCGACCTGTGACACATTTTATGTTATTTGATAACCTATTAAATATTTTTGTTGCTGCATACTGAACTCATTCCTGAGACACTGCAAGCTTTTATATTAGGTAACAAGGATCCAAGGATCCCTTTTCCCTCTAGGGTCGTAAGTATAGACACCAGCAATTTTTTTCCAATTCTGATGTATCATTTCTGACGAATTTCAATAGCATATATATATATATATATATATATATATATATATATATATATATATATATAATTGATAGATCCGTTAAAAAAACTCATCCCTTGGTGAGGAACCTGCATGAGAAACGTAGGCGAACGTTCGTGTTGCTCGCTTTCGTGTAGTCAATACTTTCTTCCTAAGAGATTAGTTATCCCAAAAAATTATTCTGTAACTCATTATTGGATGGAAATATGCAAAATATACCAGTAAGTTGATTTCCTTTTCCCAGGACTAGTAATTATAATACCGAAAGCAGCTGAAATAATTGTTTGAGCAGCTTATTAACATGCTTCTTTTGAAAGACATAATCTCTTACGTTGCATTCTAACCTGCTTACTGACTCCTGTTCATGAGGTACATCAACTGTCGGTGTGAATCCGCTGGTGGTACAGACCTGAAAAAAGAGTGTTACCTAAACATTTATGGGGAGCCTATCTTAAAAGAAACAATAATTTCTTGAGAAACATTATGAACATTCTCTTCAGTTGGTTCTCCCCTAAAGGGCTGTGTTATAACGTTGGTAGCGTCTGCGAGAAGAACGCACTATGACTGACGAGTGTTGTAGAAGGCCATTCACATCTATAAGGAATAGGAGTGGATCCAAAATTGAACGTTGTGGGACTTCCTTCGTTATTTCTCCGCAGGCACTATAATTTTCTCTCCTTTGCCCACAGTTTGAATTATACAGCACAACTGTTTGCATTCCATTCGTTAAGTATGATTCAAATCAACTATGTCAAAGGCATCTGTAAATAAATGAATCGCTTTTAGGCATACGCCTGAGTCAATTTAATAATTCAACGTTAAAGATCGCTGTAGGTGGTGAGTATTCTCCTGTGATACTATCAACAAACGTTATATTACCGCATGAAAACGCTCGACTATACTCTGCAATAGCACACACAAATTATTGTGCTATAAAATGATCGTTTATCTCCACAGTCACAACCAATTACTCTGCGATTTAGATTATTTCGGGGCTTGATAAAGCCTTTAAATGATATACAATGAACAAGATTTCAGATTAAGGTAGATGCTAATTGTCATCGTTTGGTGTATTACAGTATGTCAATATAAGTAACCATCTATGGAATTTATTTTCCCAACATCGGTTATGTACATCTTTCATACACAAATTTAATATCCGTAAGTAAAACAATTCGTAAGTAAAATAATCGTTACATAGTAACATCATCTTGCAGAAAAAAATGTGTTTCAAGCCCTACAAGCTTTCACCTGTCTTGTTTTCATATATGCTGTACAATTTAAGTACGCAGTTTCCATAGTATCAATTTTCAAATCAGCCTAGTTGTTACTGATTCGTATTCTCGCGACGGTAAATATCAGCTTTTACAGAACCGTCTGAATTAAACTTTCATATATCTTTGTAGATGGTAGTACCGGAATTTAGCATAATAAGATTCATGCGATGTAGTATACTGGAAAGCTAGTACTGCCTTTTGCTTCGTTTGTTCAATCATTGAGGCCGCTCTTCTCCATTCTGCGTAGCAAAATGTGTTACTCTGATGCATCCCTGAGTCGTATACTGCGATCAATGCCATTCCAATTCTGCAGAACACTTCTTTGCAGTTCTTTTCCTCCGAATCTTGAGAGAGAAAGATAGAGTGACGTTTGTTTAGCTGAGGGAAGCTACTGAGACTGGGATTCAATGTATGGTCAGCGTTCGCACAGATGACCGTATAAACATGAATCTGATGTACCATATTATTGTAATTACTTACGGTATAATTCCCGTGTCACCATAATCGTCCCTTGGTGGTTATACGAATGATTTTGTACTCTTGCGTGGATATCTTTCAGTAATTACTGTTACCGGTTGGCGAGACAGCTATTTATTAAAATACACTCCTGGAAATGGAAAAAAGAACACATTGACACCGGTGTGTCAGACCCACCATACTTGCTCCGGACACTGCGAGAGGGCTGTACAAGCAATCATCACACGCACGGCACAGCGGACACACCAGGAACCGCGGTGTTGGCCGTCGAATGGCGCTAGCTGCGCAGCATTTGTGCACCGCCGCCGTCAGTGTCAGCCAGTTTGCCGTGGCATACGGAGCTCCATCGCAGTCTTTAACACTGGTAGCATGCCGCGACAGCGTGGACGTGAACCGTATGTGCAGTTGACGGACTTTGAGCGAGGGCGTATAGTGGGCATGCGGGAGGCCGGGTGGACGTACCGCCGAATTGCTCAACACGTGGGGCGTGAGGTCTCCACAGTACATCGATGTTGTCGCCAGTGGTCGGCGGAAGGTGCACGTGCCCGTCGACCTGGGACCGGACCGCAGCGACGCACGGATGCACGCCAAGACCGTAGGATCCTACGCAGTGCCGTAGGGGACCGCACCGCCACTTCCCAGCAAATTTGGGACACTGTTGCTCCTGGGGTATCGGCGAGGACCATTCGCAACCGTCTCCATGAAGCTGGGCTACGGTCCCGCACACCGTTAGGCCGTCTTCCGCTCACGCCCCAACACCGTGCAGCCCGCCTCCAGTGGTGTCGCGACAGGCGTGAATGGAGGGACGAATGGAGACGTGTCGTCTTCAGCGATGAGAGTCGCTTCTGCCTTGGTGCCAATGATGGTCGTATGCGTGTTTGGCGCCGTGCAGGTGAGCGCCACAATCAGGACTGCATACGACCGAGGCACACAGGGCCAACACCCGGCATCATGGTGTGGGGAGCGATCTCCTACACTGGCCGTACACCACTGGTGATCGTCGAGGGGACACTGAATAGTGCACGGTACATCCAAACCGTCATCGAACCCATCGTTCTACCATTCCTAGACCGGCAAGGGAACTTGCTGTTCCAACAGGACAATGCACGTCCGCATGTATCCCGTGCCACCCAACGTGCTCTAGAAGGTGTAAGTCAACTACCCTGGCCAGCAAGATCTCCGGATCTGTCCACCATTGAGCATGTTTGGGACTGGATGAAGCGTCGTCTCACGCGGTCTGCACGTCCAGCACGAACGCTGGTCCAACTGAGGCGCCAGGTGGAAATGGCATGGCAAGCCGTTCCACAGGACTACATCCAGCATCTCTACGATCGTCTCCATGGGAGAATAGCAGCCTGCATTGCTGCGAAAGGTGGATATACACTGTACTAGTGCCGACATTGTGCAGGCTCTGTTGCCAGTGTCTATGTGCCTGTGGTTCTGTCAGTGTGATCATGTGATGTATCTGATCCCAGGAATGTGTCAATAAAGTTTCCCCTTCCTGGGACAATGAATTCACGGTGTTCTTATTTCAATTTCCAGGAGTGTATTTTAACACCAACTACAGGAAACAAGAAACAGAGTGATTATTTCGTCAAATGAAAATCGTGTAATTCTTTTCTTTCGTTTTCACTCAAGCAGATTAGAGAAAGATATTGCATTGGATATATGTTGCATTACTGATATTAATTCCTAAGTGATCTTACGCGTCATTCGCATCTACTCGTACAGACACCCAATCCTAACACAGTAAACAGTGTAGCACCCTTTCAGATTTGCATGCTCATAAGTAGTAGTGATTGCCACTTCATTATACTGTACATCAATACTTATTTTGTACAGAGATGTAAATGTTTAATTGTAATCACCAATTTGGCACTGCTCTTTATAAGGAATTTCATTGTTGGTCGATAGTAATTCGGATTACAAGTACTCCTGTGTAATGCAACTTCTGTCAATGTATTCACAGAGTAAATACGCGTGTCACATAATTGTTTATTTATTCCAGTAAATGACTTGTTTATTCCAGCGAACATTACGCTAACACTTCGTTTTGACGTTGTAAATACCTACCATCGACACTGCCATTGCCATTCAGCGGTGCGTATTTACGCCATAGCGTCCAGCACAATAGTTATTACTATTAAACAGAAAAATACTGAAACACCAGGAATGCATCACATGCGATCTTGCAATATCTATTACTAACTAAGATACACAGTAATAGAAATAGATTGTTGTGGTTTAGAAATAATATGGCCAACTGGTGCTCGAAAGGTGGTAGTTCGACGACGCCGAACAAAAAAATGGAATCAGACTGTATATGGATAAAGTTGTTGTAACAAATTTAAGGCAATTCGCCAACAAAACCTGTCACATCTGTTTCAAGTTGACTACTCGCTAAAGGAGGATGTTATCCGCTATCTAGCCGGGTAATAAATGATCAGACAACGCCAATCCTCTAAAATACAGGTTTAGTGTTTGCTCAGTGTAGTGTTTCAGATCGTCGGCTTACATCCGCCTTTTCAGTGGTTGGTAGTGTTGAACAACGCCCGTCTTGTGTAATATACTGCGTACCGGCTCTATTTTAGCTCCAGGATATAAATCAGTTTATTGTCAACAAAGGTATGCGAACATAGACTATTGCAGATTTTTAAGCATTTAACCGTAACTATGTTTCTAAAGGAGCTCACGTATCAGGAAAACATCAGCATTTTGGAAAGGTTTTGGTGACATAATGCAGGAGGAGAACGTGGAACGTCGTTCGTGCAGGAGAACGAGTTCAGAATTACTGGGCGAAGTACTCTGTGACACTTCCTGACGAAAGGAAGCAATGAAATATGTGCTCAGATCAAAGCATCACGATGGTTAGTAACTCCGAAGATATCAACCACTTCTGTTTTGGTGGCAGAGATAACACCTTATTTTAGCTTCTAACAGCTTCATAAGAACGGTTATAACCGTCTCAAACCTCAGTCGTTTCACTGAATTTGTAACAGATTTCGTAATCAAAGTAACGGTTTCGCCACGCTGCTACCGTTCAGCAGTTGACATTTTTAATTTTTTTACAGGAGATGAGACTTTCTACCTTCAGTAGACGGTAAGTCCCTAAAACATTTACGATGAAAAGTTTTGCTGTAAAATTGTAGAAACCTTCGGCTGTTATCTCAAAAGATATAGCAGAAAATCCATACTAATCTTATAAATGCTAAAATGTGTTTGTTACCTTTTCACGAGTAAACGCTGCCGAAGAACACAGGGTACTTGAAACAAAGAAAAAAAGGGAAAAAAATCGACCCCTAAAAGGGTGAAGTATGAAATGAAACATCTTTCTTTGCATCGGTGAAGATGCACCATGTTTTTTTTTTAATTTAATTATTAAATTTGTTGTATAATGTACACTTTTTATACCATGTAGATACTTCAGCAGCTGCTGCCCATGCCCTTCCGCACGCACTGCACATGAGTAATGCTGCACCTGCGTAGCACAGTAGCGGGAAGGGGTGGGGTGCAGTGGCCGGGAAGGGAGAGGGGGTGGCAGCATTCCAAAGGCTATACTTGTCTGAAGATGCAGCTGACGTCAGTAGACGTACAGTAGCTTACCTATCACCGTCATTCATCGTAGTGAAACTAATGATACGCGAGTGCAGCTGGGGTAAGAGCTAATACTGAATATTTGATAGAGAAGGTAGTACGAAAAAAAGTCTATTTCCTCACATTCTGCCTACAACAATACGCTGTGGTTACTTTGTCGGAAAGCTACTTTATATACGTAATGCCTCACATAAAATAAGGAAGATGGAGAGATATGCTCTCGATTCCCTGCCAAATGCCTCCGTCCCCGTTGCCTACTCCTTCCCCCCCCCCCCCCCCCATTCTACACAAACACAGCCATACACATACACACACACACACACACACACACACACACACACACACACATACACACACACACAAAGATTTAAGTAATATCTACATAGATTAATATAGTTCTTTACAATTCGTGGTTGTCTAACTATCAAGCGAGAGATCTGAGTTCAATTTCCGGTACCGCCTGGGATTCTTCCTTGAGGAGAGGAACAGCGTATTCGCAACCTCGTACGAGTAAGACCACTTTTAAGGTCACTTGAGGAGCTGCTTCAACAATTACGGGTAGGGTTGACAAGGGCTGGGACAGGGTAGTATAGATCCCATTTCCCCCCTCCATATCGCATCTGAATGAAACCGTATGGCAGATGATGGAAAAGCCTGATCCACTGGGTGTGATCGCGAACTTGCATTTTTTCTGTCAGTCCTAATAGTAGCCAATGGAGTTGTATTGATTTCGGATGTTTTGATTAGAGGTTTACATAGGCCAAAACTTTCCGACATACACCCTAAGCTACAAAAAATGGTGCACCACGAAGGAATTATTCAAATGGGACGGCAATCTGTAAATCTACAGGAAACAAACGAGTGCAGTATCAGAAAACTTGGGCGATTTTTTTCATGACAAAGAAGTGAGAAACTCAATAACACGTTGTTTCATCTCTCGCCATTATTCAAGCACTCGTTCGGCTTGGCATTGATTGATAGAGTTACTGGATGCCCTCCTGAGGTATATCGAGTGATATTCTGTACGCTTGGCGCGTTAGATTGTCAAAATCCCGAGCTGTGAGGAATGCTCTGTTCATAATGCTCCAATCGTTGTCAACTGGAGAGAGTTTGGCATGCACGAAAACAAGCAGTGGAATCTCTTGATGTGTGCAGGTGGGGATTATCTTGCTTGAATGCAAGCCCAATAAGGCTTGCTATGAAGGGCGATCAAAACGGGCTTAAGATGTCATCAACTACCGCTGTGCTGTAAGGGTGCCACGAATGAGGACCAAAGCGGTCCTGCTATGAAAGGAAATGGCACCCCAAACCATCACCGGCTTTTCGGCCCGCATGGCGGGCGAATGTCAGGACGATATCCCACCGCTGTCCGGACCATCTCCAGACACGTCTTCGGCTTGGAATCTCGCTGACTGGAGTAGCATTGACTTCAGTGATGAGTCCTGCTTCGAACTAAGCTCTGACGACCATCGTAAACCTGTTTGAAAACGCCTCTGACAGTGTTGGGATACCAACTTGTACCCAACATACGCCCAAGAATCAGAAATGAGCAGCAGCGCGGTGCTGGACTGAATTGCCTAAAACCGCTCAGCCACTGGGACCGGCCTCCATGGTTTACAATTCAGAAAGACGATGCCTGCCCGCATATGGTGGGAGTTTCTACTGCTTGTCTTCTTGCTTGCCGAACCATGCCTTGGTCAGCAAAGTTGTCGAATGTGTCCCCAGTTCAGATTTGGAGCATTGTGAGTAGAGTCCTAAGACTAGCTCGGGTTTTGCATGATCTTATGCACCAACTGTACAGAATGTGGCATGATATCCCTGAGAAGGACATCCAGCAACTTCATCATTCAATTCCAAGCTGAATAACTGCTTGATTAGGGGCCAGGGGTGGACCAATGCGTTATTGACCTTCTCAACTTGTGAGTTGTCGGAGTGTAGAGGAAGCTTGCCAAATTGCTTCCAGTTCCAGTTATTAAGTAACAACTTACTGATGTTGAGATTACATTGCATGAATAATGTTCTGCTGCATTTATTGAGCCAAGCACCTCCAGAGAGGTAACACTCTTCTTTAGCAGAGAGCGCATGCTACTGTAGCTAGTAGTGGTAAAACAGAATTCGACTCCGATCAGTTGCACAACTGGCTGACTACGGAAACTGTGAGCCGACCTTTGATGTTGAGGAGAATGAAAGCTGTTCCATTTCCTCCGAGCCACAGGGCCAGATTTGGATAAAAAGGAATAGGAAGTGAATTACTGTTTGGTAAGGGCAATGGAGCAGAAAACTATTATATGTACTGGTGGAACGTTGTACAATTAGTACGTCTGAGCACGGAATAAAATGTTTGTACCTGTGTTTATCGTGTTACATAATTACATACTTCTATACATTTCGAATGTGAGAGTATTCAGAGTAAATATGCCCTAATATCTTCAGTTACATACCCCATTTTTCTCAGTGTTTAATGGGAGTTAGGGCCTGTAACAACGTCGATGATCCGTCTGTCAGACGGTTTAGTCTTAATGTACTTTGATGTTTTGTGAAAGGACTGGGCAACGTATTGCCATCGAATTTTTCCCTCTCTTTTCACTTGCAGAATCATACATGAAAATAAGAATTGTACAGGTCCGCACAGCAGTCACCACAGAGTTAATGCTGTTACACCTTGAAACCGGTTTTCACAGGCGGTTGCGTCTAATAGAAACACATTGAAATGTATTCTACATTTTCCCCGCACGCAATATTAAAATCAAGGATTGCGTCAGTTACTTTACGTATAAAGTGCTCATGAGATACGCGTCTCTGGGGAAAGGGTAGATACGCTCATGAATGAAGCACTCCGGACAAAAAATGGCCTCAGTTCGGAGGGATAGAGATCGGAGTGTCTTTCACATTTTGTTGACCATTAGATGCCGTGGTGTAGCATTTGCGATAGTGTTCGTTGTTACGTTTCACCCATTGCTGCGAATACTCTTCGACGTTTTCTAAGGGATCAAGACTGGGTGACTTAGAGCGTTAGTCGAGATGCGAGAAAAAGTGTCTGCATATTCGTCTAACCAGGAATGCTTGCATGAAGCTCTCTGAAGAGCACAGCTGTCATCGTGGAAGACGGAATTGTCCACAGATTTATCATCGTAGTGATACAGAAAATGTTGCTCAGCTGACAGTAGGGCCCACGCTCTGAGACTTCCGTACAAACTTCATTATGTACACAGAGAGTTCATCCTTCCCGGAAATCGAGAATATCGACCATGTTTGCCTATTATCGACATTGATACAAGCAAGTTATCGGTTCCGGTAATTCTAAAACTTACGAAATGTTTTAATTTTAAGTTTTAAGCCAGATAACAAATGACAAAATAAATATTTTTTTCTCGGATATGATAAAAGAAATAACAATTTTCTCACTTTTTCGTTTGCGTCTACGGTGAAACCTTACTTGTTACCAAATTTATGAATCTAGGTAAAAGCGAGATACCCAAGATATTTATAATGAGTTTGCGGGTGTCAACATATGTGACACAGAAGGCCGCATCGTTTGATTGAATTCACTTAGAAGCTTAAGTTTCCTACACCACCAAGGAGTCATAGAACTTACCATCGGACATACATTTTAACTTTATAAGCCTACCCGGTATGAGGAAAATGCATAGTAACAGACGGTAGAAAGACAGGCGGATGACAATTATCACAAATTATTTTTTCATGGGATATAATTACACATTCGCAGTTTTTAGGTGTTTTCTTTTACTTTACTGCGAATTCTTGCCAAATGTAATGGCTCTAGGCCAATGGAAAATATCCTAAATGTTTTGATACGGGAGTTCAAGTATCAAAAAAAGTGATATAAAGGGTGATATCTTTGTATTGCATTGTCTTAGAAGTTTCCATTTGTAATATCGCAAGAGTCTATAGATGTCAGTATGTGACACCTTGAAACGTCTACCTGGTTCCGAGAAAAGAGGTCTTAAAAGATGGACGGACAGAAATACGGATGACAAATGAGAAAAAAAAATTTTGTATGATATGTTGCAGGTACACAATTTACAACTTTTTTCCTTTGTTTGTACTGTGATTTCTTGTTTCACGCTACATGTCATGATTCTAAGCCAACGGGAGGTTATCTACACGTTTTGATGGGAGAGTTTCTCGCGTATCAAAATATGTGACATAAATGGCCGTATCTTCTGATTTCATTGACTTCGAATCAATTTTCTGCGCGATAAGGGACCGCAGTCATTAGTATGTGGATTACAGCTTGATACGCCCACCCGTTCCTGATGAAAAGGGGTTTTCTCTCAGTGGGACAGACAGACAGATGGACAACAAAGGATTTCGGTTTTGCTGACTGAAGTACGAAACCCCAAAAGGGTCAGTACTGAAAGGTAGAAATAGATGCTGAGATAAAAGTCTTGGTTCATGTTCCCAGTATCCCGAAAGAGTGGTCGCAAGTCGTGGTACAAAAAATATCACAGTACCACATCTTCATACACAGTGGATCAAACGTCTCTTTGGTCCATTGGACGATTAGAAGTTTTGAAGCACTGAATAAGCGCAGCTTTATGTGGCGCTGTCGGAAATGGCCTCTTGAGGGGTACCCATCTTAAAACGTCAGTTAGATATAATTTCTTTTATAACGTTCCCTCGGAAACGTGCATTCACTGACAACTGCAGTTCCTGTCGCTTTAGTAGTCGATTGCCGTCGGAAAGGATCGACAATCGACTCCAACCCTGTCGGTTAGGATCTTTTTATGGCCCGTTCATCTTACTTTACGCTATGTGGTTACCAATGGTACAGAATTCCTTGTAGACACGTTGAACAGTCGCCGTTAACGGACCAACAAATCGGGCAATCTCATGAACTACGTGGTTTCATTGACAGCGAGATCATTAAAGCCGTACATCAAATTAGAGAAGAATGGGGAAGCAAATCGGCCATACCCATTCGGAAGAACCATCCCGTGAATCGCTGTTACAGGAAAGATATAACAACCAAATGACTCAGTTACTTGCAGAGGTTTACATTCAACGGCTTGCGTCATTAATTACTCCAAACTGTTTTAATTTTTTAAAGTGTCAGCAGTTTGTAAATAATGTAATGACTAATATGAAATAGCTTTGATTCACATAAGAAAAATACAAAAATAATGAAGATGTATTTGATCACCCGCCATCGAAAGATGAAGGTAGCTGTCACCTTCGCGATGCATATGCTCACCACATGTAATATAATTCTGCAATCTCGACCCACATTCTTACTCTGCCTATCCAGTTTCAAGTGACTAAACAATGTAACACATCTCACACATTACGATACACGCAAACTCAAAAAAGCTTAACATGAAATAGTGAAAACTACTTCTTGTTGCGGTCTTCAATCAGTAATATTGTTTGATGCAGCTTTTCTGCTGGCCTATCCTGTCTCTCCAAACCCCTTCATGCCTGCGTAATCAGCGCAAGCTACAACTATTTGAAACTGCTTACTATGTTCAAGCCTTTATCTGCCTCTACAACAGACAGACACACACACACACACACACACACACACACACACACACACCGCTTAGGCCTACTTCCTTTATTAAACTGACTAATACTTGATGTCTCAGAATGTGTCCTATCAGTCCATCCATACTTTTTGTGAAAGTCGTCCACTGTGGCCGAGCGGTTCTAGGTTCTTCAGTCCGGAACCACGAGACTTCTACGGTTGCAGGTTCGAATCCTGCCTCGCGCATGGATGTGTGTGGCGTCCTGAGGTTAGTTAGGTTTAAGTAGTTCTAAGTTCTAGGGGACTGATGACCTCCGATGGTAAGTCCCATAGCGCTCAGAGCCACTTTTTTGTGAAGTTTTGCCATAAATTTATTTCTTCTCCTATTCGATTCAGCACTTACAAGTATCTCATTCGATCTACCAGTTTAATATTCAACACTCTTCTATAGCACCACACTTCAAAAGCTTCTATTCGTTTCTTGTCTGCACCGGTTGTCGTCCACGTTTAATAACCGTACACGATGGAGACAAAGGCTTCAGAAAAGACTTCCTCAGGCTTAAATTTATATTAGGTATTAACAAAATCGTCTCTTTCAGAAACGTTTTTCTTACTATTACCAATCTGAACTTTCATCTTCCTTACCTCCACCATCATAACTTCTATTGCTCCGCAAATAGTAAAATTCATCAACTACTTTTAGTGTCTTATTTCCTAATCTAATTTCAACATCATCCGCTGATTTAATTCGACCACATTCCGTTACCATTGATTCACTTTTACTCTTGTTCATCTCCCCATCTCCTTTATAGACACTACTAATTCCGTTCAACTGCTCTTCCAAATCATTAGCCGGCTAACAATATGCAAATGTCGTCCACAAACGGCAGAATTTTTATTTCTTGTCCTTTAACTTCATTTCTATTTCCAAATTTTCGATTAGTTTCTTCACAGATTACTTAATGTACAGATTCAGTAACGACGGGTATAGGCTACTATCGTTTCTCACTCCCTTCTGAATTACGCTTTTCTTTTCATGTCCTTTGTCGCGCGGGATTAGCCGAGCGGTCTGCGGCGCTGCAGACATGGACTGTGCGGCTGGTCCTGGCGGAGGTTCGAGTCCACCCTCGGGCATGGGTGTGTGTGTTTGTCCTTGGGATAATTTAGTTTAAGTACTGTGTAAGCTTCGGGACTGATGACCTTAGCAGTTAAGTCCCATAAGATTTCACACACATTTGAACATTTTTTCATGTCCTTTGAATTTTATAACTGCAGTCCCGTTTCTGTACAGCTTGGAAATAATCTTCCGCTCTCTATATTTTATCCCTGCTATCTTCAGAATTTCTAATAGTCCACATCGCCGAAAGCTCTCTCTAATTCTACAAGCGCTATAAACGTTTTACAGTTTCCCTGAAGTCTGTGAGTATTTAACGTGTCCCATATATCTTTCACATCACGTTGGATGATTTTGTCAGGCTGGGTCTCCGAAAGATATAAATAATTACGCGAGAGTATAGACGACTCCACTGCCCTCGTTTCCACCACGACCATTCATTGCTCTGCCAAATTATTCTAGCGGTTTCGTATGTGCCACTTCATCTTCACCTACTTCTTCTTGTTTTTCTGTAATTTTTCCAGAAGTGTGTTCCCCTTATATAAACAGTTTCACCATTCAGCTTTCTCTTCTTTGCTCTGGACTGGCTTGCCATCTGAGCAACTGATATCCAACAGCTCACACAAGGTCGTTTTAATTTTCTTATAGGCACCACCTACCTTTCCCTTGTTATGCATGCATCTACGTCCTTGCATTTGTCCTTTGTCTTTCCTTGCTTAACCTTTTCACAATTTCTGTCAATCTCAGCTTCAAACGTCTATATTGAATTCCATCCACTCCATTGACTGCTCTTCCATATATTCTCCTCTCGGTATTTAAAATCAATATCTCCCAGTACTCAGGGCCTTGTCTTTTCACCTGTGTGATCCTCTCCTGCCTTATCAACGCTGACGGAAAACAAGGTTAGACCAAGAAGGAGTTGTGTGACATAAACGAAAGTTAGCTGGCGTGTTTCTACATCGGAAAGATGAATATTCAATTTCCACGCCAGTCACATAAGAGTGAC
Source organism: Schistocerca serialis cubense (assembly GCF_023864345.2). Taxonomy (NCBI): domain Eukaryota; kingdom Metazoa; phylum Arthropoda; class Insecta; order Orthoptera; family Acrididae; genus Schistocerca; species Schistocerca serialis. The sequence goes on along the minus strand of NC_064642.1, from coordinate 487,687,274 downwards.
GCTAGTATCCTTAAAAACATGCTGTAAACGTCGTGAGTGTAACACCAAGTAGGAATTGTGTGACATAAACGAGAGTTAGCTGGCGTGTTTCTACATCTGAAAGATGAATATTCAAATTCCACGCCAGTCGCATAATAGTGACGCTAGTATCTTTAAATGCATGCTGTAACGGTCGTGAGCGTTAGTTACCTATGAGATTGACATGGTGAGTTTATGTTAGTCAAGAATGCCTTTAAGGAGAGAAAGACGCCATTATCAACACTTCACGGAGTTTAAATGGGGTCTTGTGGTAGGGCTATGAAAAGCTGGATGTCCCTTCAGCTATACTGCGGAAAAAATTGACAGGTATGTAGGCAATGTAACTGACTGATTGCAGCGGTTGTCACTAGAATATATGGTCACAGGAAGACCCGGCTCAGGACGGCCAAGTTGCACCACTAAGAGGAAAGACCATCGTGTTCGGCGTATGGCTCTGGCGCATCGGACTGTATCTGCAGCAGCAAACTGAACAGAACTTGCCACCGCAGCGACAAAACAAGCTGCATAAACCAGTTACTTCGAGGACAGCTCCGAGATTCAAGGACAGCTCCAAGACAGACACTCGGTAGCGTGCACTGTGCTAACCCCAAATCACAGCCATTTGCACCTTAGTGGTGTCAAACGAGAGCTCATAGGAGGGCAGGCTAGAGGTCTGTTGTGTTATCTAATGAAAGCTGATTCCGCCTCGGTGTCAGCGATGGCTGTGTGTTCCTTAGGTGGAGGCCAGTTGAGAACCTGCAACAAACTGGTCTGCGTGCTAGACACATAGGACCTACACCTGGAGTAATGGACTGGGTTTACGATTTCGTATGACAGAAGGAACACTCGTCTTCTTATCTCACGCACCTTGATTGCAAATATGTACGACGGTCTGGTGATTCGACCTATTGTGATGTCATTCATTAACAACATTCCATGGGCTCTTTTCCAAGAGGACAAAGCTCGCCCACAGTCTGCTATTGGAACACAAGGTACCCTAAAGAGTGACGCATTGTTGCCTTGACCACCTCAATCACCAGATCTGTTTCCATTATAGCACATATGGACCATCAACGGACGGTAGCTCCAGCGTCATCCGCAACAGCATTAACCATCCCTGTATTGACCGACGAGCTGCACCCGGCATCTAACTTCGTAAGTAATAGAACCCAGTGCGTTGTCCTCGATGGTGAGTGTTCATCGGAGGTGAGGGTATAATCTGGAGTGCCCCAGGAAGTGTGGTAGGTCCACTGTTGCTTTCTGTCTACATAAATGATCTTTTGGATAGGGTGGATAGCAATGTGCGGCTGTTTGCTGATGATGCTGTGGTGTACGGGAAGGCGCCGTCGTTGAGTGACTGTAGGAGGATACAAGATGACTTGGACAGGATTTGTGATTGGTGTAAAGAATGGCAGCGGACTCTAAATGTAGATAAATGTAAATTAATGCAGATGAATAGGAAAAAGAATCCCATTATGTTTGAATACTCCATTAGTAGACTAGTGCTTGACACAGTCACGTTGATTAAATATTTGGGCGTAACATTGCAGAGCGATATGAAGTGGGACAAGCATGTAATGACAGTTGTGGGGAAGGCGGATAGTCGTCTTCGGTTCTGTTGTAGAATTTTGGGAAGATGTGGTTCATCTGTAAAGGAGACCGCTTATAAAAAACTAATACCACCTATTCTTGAGTACTGCTCGAGCGTTTGGGATCCCTATCAGGTCGGGTTGAGGGAGGACATAGAAGCAATTCAGAGGCGGGCTGCTAGATTTGGTACTGGTAAGTTTGATCATCACGCGAATGTTACGGAAATGCTTCAGGAACTCGGGTGGGAGTCTCTAGAGGGAAGGAGGCGTTCTTTTCGTGAATCGCTACTGAGTAAAATTAGAGAACCAGCATTTGAGGCTGACTGCAGTACAATTTTACTGCCGCCAACTTACATTTCGCGGAAAGACCACAAAGATGAGATAAGAGAGATTAGGGCTCGTACAGAGGCATATAGGCAGTCATTTTTCCCTCGTTCTGTTTGGGAGTGGAACAGGGAGGGAACACGCTAGTTGTGGTAAGAGGTACCCTCCACCACGCACCGTATGGTGGATTGCGGAGTATGTATGCAGATGTAGATGTAGATGTAGATGTAGATGTAGATGTAGAACTTCTATCCACAAAATGACATCCCGACCCGCACGAAAAATGCAGGTACATTTCCGTGCTTGCATTCAACGTTCTGGCAGTTACACCGGTCATTAAAGTACCATAAATTTACATTTGCAATGTCTTATCTCGCTCTTAGATTAATCTGCTTCTATATTATTAATTTTTGCAATTGCAATTTTCTTTCCGTCAGTGTATTTCATCTCTCAAAACTACCCATTTGTATTGTATTGTATTCCAGTCCTCTATTTCAGTCAATCGTTGCGTAAAACCTCTGGAATCTTCAGTTTATCCAAGTTCCGTCTCCTTAATTTCTTATTTTTCTGCAATTTATTCAAGAGTAGGCCGCAATTCATAACCAATGAACTATGGCCAGAGTCCACAACTGCCCCTGGATATACCTTAAAGGTAGACTTGTGTCTTCGAAATCTCTGTCATACCGTTGTATAATAAACCTTTGACCTTCCACTGCCCCCTTCTCTCTTACAAGTATAGAAACTTATATCACGATTCTTAAACCAAGTGTTGACTGTGATTAAGTTACGCTCTGTACCAAATTCTACCATGTAATTTTTTTTCTAAATTTCCACCCCTTTTAGCTGTCTGAATTAATTCCTCTATGCTATCACACATTTCTTCAATCTCATCATCAACTGCAGAGCTAGTTAGCATACGAAGTCGCACCACAGCCCCGTGTGTAGCCTTCGAATTAGTGGCCGCTACAATAATGTGTCGCTATGCTGTTGCTAGTTGCTGACCAGAATTCCTATTTCCCTAATCACTGTAACGTACGCTAGTACATTACCCCTGTCTGTGACGTGATGATAGTTCTATAATACCCTAGACAAAAGTCATGTTCTTCCTGCAACACAGTTCAGTAATTCCTACTATATCCACCTTCAATCTCTCGAAGCCACTTTTTAGATTCTCCTACTTATCCACCACATTAAGCTATCTAACATTCCACACTCCTGTTGGAGATATCATTCTCACTAGCTCGGAGATCCTAATGATGAACTACTGCACCTCGGGAATATTATACTTAAGAAGCTGTCATCTTCGTTAATTGATACAGTAGAGCAACATGTTCTCGGATAAAAAGTATTATAGCTGTAGTTCCTCTTGCTTTCAGCAAATAGTAGCACCAATACAGCAAGGTCACATTTACTAATATTACAGGGTCGCATTAGTCAATCATATAGACTGTTGCCCCTGCAAGTATTGAAAACGCTGCTGCTCCCCTTCACGAACGACACGTTTGTTTGGTTTCTTTGCACATACCCCTTCGTTGCAGTTGCACCTATATATAGTGGAGCTATCTGTATTGTTGAGGCACACAAGCCGCCCCACCTCGGCAAGATACGTGGTTCATAAGAGAAGGGCGGGGGGAAGAAATATTACATTGATCTTAATGTGCTGCTAAATTTTGTTGCCAACATTAACTACCATCTCACCAGCAAGCAAATCGTCTTGAGTAAGTTCTCAGCGCCGAATGTCTCCGCTCGTCGCTAGTGAAAAGGATGCATCGTATGGGACGCCAGGTGTCTGAAAGCTCGCACGCAGGTGAGTCGCACGTGGAGACCACCGACACTGGCAATATCCTGCGAATTTCCTGCGCTCGCGCCACCGGAAGGCAATATCCGGCCGTGCCACGCGGCGCCACAACAGATGCTAATCACCTGCAGCAGCCGGGCGGCAGCTCAACTGATCCGCAACCAAAAAATCACCAGCCCACGCGTCTGCAGACCACACGTGAAAGCACCGTTCCAATCGTGGTTCAACGGCAAGAGGGCAGCGCTATATTCCATTCAGGACTGCCAAGAATTTAGTTATGTAGGAGTTTTCCACACCGGCCTTTAAAGTAAAAGATCTATCCTGCTTTAGTCAAGAGTAGCCATTACGTTCCTGATCGTCAACTTATCGAACTTCAGTTGCGGTAATAATGTATCATGAAGTGAGAGCTAGTTAGTCGTTGATCCTTCGCAAGATGGTCACTTTAAGCTCGGTATCACCATACCTCTCCACCACATCCTACCTCCCCCACGTCCCCCCACCCCCTCCCAAGATACACCGAATATTCCATCCCATCAAGATGCTATTCTACGAGGAGCGTTCAAGTAATGCAACATACCTGGGAGTGGACGGTTTTATTAACGATTCCAGTACACCCCATTGTTCCCCACTCTGTTGTCTACAAAACCCTACTTTCCAACGCAATCTCAGGTCAATGCTACAGCCTTACACCACCTTACTGGGAGGGCCTACGTGCCCGCAAGGTACCACTCCACTGGTCGACCTCGCATCCAACGTGTTGCTGCGTCAATAACCTCCTCATCATCCACGTACTGTTTTCTGCGGAGTGTATCTTTAATTTGGCCATACCGATGAAAGTCGGTAAGTGCAAGATGCGGGCAGTAGAGCTGATGAGTAGCTCAATGGGCAAATACCCGTGAATACCCTAATAGGTGGGCGAGTTTGTGAACACTACTCATAGAGACGTCCAGTTATGCAGGGAATGAGACTGTCCGCACGTTCCATTTCTGCATGAGTCTCAGGTGTGGACGGCAGGCAGCACACGGGGGAATGGACAGATTTGCACGACCTTGTTGCCATCATGAGAGACGCCTCATCCAAAGACTCATCGTGCATTTGTTCACTGCCAAGTCTCCATAGATATTCTGCAAGCGCTTATGAATGTCTGCGATGCTCTGGTTTTCACCAAAAGAAACTCAATGACAGCTCTCTCCTTGAACGCCCGTCGTCACGACGCCACTCTGAAGGCTATATATAGTGCCGCCACCTATCTTAACTTCTTGAAACTGTAGGGGCTGAAGCGGGAATATTTCATGATGTACAACAACAAACGCCGGCATTTTTTCAGCCGTAACTGACAAATAAAGAATGTATTGCATTACTAACTGAACGTCCCTTGTAGAAAAGTATGAAATGAATCCTCACTGAATTAATTGTCTTGCTTTCTCTTTCATCAGGAAAAGAAAGCTGACCGCAAAATACTCTTAATTTTCCTGTTGCAATAACCGGCCTTGAACAATTACCATATATATCAATTATGACAGTCATCTTCAGCTGAGCTATCGAAGACTGACGAAGACACTCTCCACTCTGCCCTGTACATAGCGCTGAAACTATTGTGGCGCATGGGTCGGAATTACGGAGACCTTCGCTGGTGAAACTGCGAAAAAGTCCCAAAAAGCTGTTTGTGTTGCCAAAATTAATTTTTTGCCGTACTCCATTGAATTTCGGTTGGGAATGCCATCTGCCGCAATTGCAGACTCGGTGGGCTACAGAAGGCGAGTGCAATACTTATATTCTGTGCAGCGTTCTTCTATTGTTCGTGTTATTTGTCCTACATAGGCCATACCGCATTGGCAAGGTATTTTGTAAATGTCCGCATTCCGCAATAACAAATTACTCTTCACTGCTCTCTGCAGGTTCGAAACTTTAGAGGGTGGGTGGAAAATCACTTTCACCTGAAAATTACTAGGGATTTTGCTATTTTTACGGAAATCTTTCCAAGGAAGGGAACAAAGCTAGGTACTTTGCTGACGCATTCTCCTCTTTATCCACTTCGCGAGTCTTGGTTTTAGTCATTAATTTGCAGGGTAGGATATCCATTGTCACTGAACACTGTCTTTAAATGTGCAAGATCTTCAGGGAAGCTATCTGCCTCCGACATTGTATGGACTCTGTGAACAAGAGTTTTAAGTACATTCATTGTTTGCAACTTGAAGAGGGTAAGTACAAATCAATCTAAGTGGACTTACAATCAACAGAATTCCCAGAAAACCGCCACTCTTCCATCTAGTCAAGCCACCCAGGAATGGGAGGCAGCCCTCTTTCTCTGATTCCATAGTAAATCGAATGCTCTCATGAATCGAGTTAACATGATGTAAAAACTCCACTAACTTATCTTCTCCGTGGCGTCATACTATGAAAGTATGATCCATCTACTTCCAAAAAACAGTTGGTTTAAAAACCACTGATTTATGTGCTATTTCCTCAAAGTTCTCCATAAAAAAGTTAGCCGCCGTGGGAGAGAAAGGGCCGCCCATGGCGACGCCATCAGTCTGTCCAAAATATTCTTCGTTATTTGTTGTTGAGGAAAGAGCTTGTCACGACAAAGCTGTGATGCCTACATGAAACCGTTTAACAATTAGTGACAAGGAATCAGCAAGTGGTACATTAGTAAAAAAAACACAGTACATCAAAATTGAGTAAATGATCCGAACTACTTAGGTGTAGAGCCCCCAGTCTGTTTATAAAATCTGTTCTCACCATGGAAGCAAGATGTTGGATAAATCATATGTGGGGGCGTCAATGCTACTCACAACAGGCCGTGAAAGAAGACCATCTTTGTGCATCTTGGGAAGACCATAAAGCCTTGGTGGTACGCTGCCATGTGATTTTAACCGCTTGGCTGTCTATGGAGGAAGAATTCAGGAGTTTACATGCCTTCCGTTGTACACGAGGTGTAAGATCGTGATCACTCATACTGTACATAGTTTTACTAAGTAGACCATACTTCTTCTCCAAACAAAATCTACAAGGTAACAAAACAGCTGAGTTATCTTTATCATCCTTCAGCAAAACTATGCCCGGATCCTCTGGGAGATTTCGCAGTGCAGCTCTTTCTTCGGAGGTTATATTAATGCGCTGAGGAGGAACTGTCAAAAGAACACGGCGAGTGCCCCTCTTACTTTACAGTTTCAATGTTTGGTGGCCCAACAGTCGTCGTCACAGGGAAAAACAGCATGACGTTCCCTTGTCAAATTCAAGGAGGAAAATTTGGACGATGCGACGCTGTCTCTATTTGGTAAGGAACTAAATTTTGCACCTGCACTATCTCTGATAAGTGTTGTGAGTGGTGTTGAAGAAGACGTACGGCGCCTCCCCATGGGTACCGCCTAAGAAGTAAGGTCCGACCGACCGCCGTGTCATTCCCTGTCAATGGCGTCATTGGATGTCATATGGAAGGTCATGCAGTCTGCATACCACTCATCCGATTGTCGTCGAATTTCTCTACCTTGTAACTGTTACAGAGCGTCCAAGCAACTTTTCAGTTGACTTTTCGAGTGAGCGCACTCCGTTTAATCCACCCACCAAGGAAACATCCCTGGCTATTCCGGGAATTAAACGCGGGTTTCCCATACGCCAGGCAGCCACGCAGAGCACTTAGTCATTGACGTTATTATGTGCGATACTACCGAATATTAACAATTTATAATATGAGACATTCGAGATTTGTCTACTTACTGTATAGAAAAGTACGTCATATTTGTTTACAAGAAAAAACACTTACGTTGTTAATTGTTACGTAAAAGGAAAATAGTAAGTAGCCAACGTCATGAGAATATTTTAAGTGACATTTATTTTGTTCAAAGGCATCATTTTGAAGAAGTGTTTCATGACAACCGGAGATATTATACCATTGCAAACTTTCTAGAATGAAATTTTCGGTCTACAGCGGCGTGTGCGCTACCGCAAACTTTTTCGCCACTCACCGATCTGGAGTATCGCGTGATGTCCGTACTTCCAGAAGGATTCGTTCAACTGACGTTGCGTCGAAAGGACATCACATGAACATCACTTGAACATAAATAAATGTGATGCGGTTGGTCAATGTGATAGCATCTCAGTTGTTTCCTCGTTAAAAATGTAACGTGAATAGCTACATCAAATCGTGGAATCCGCTGCCGCCAGGGTCAACTGCCGCTTCAACAACGTGTTGTTGAGAGATTTGGTGACAGGATATAGTGTGGCACTTGTGTATAGGTTCCAAAGCATCCAATGAGCAACCATATCATCGAGGGCCACCTCCTCGCAACGGCGTCCGAACCTACCGCCCCACATGTGAACCTCTGTTCGCCGCACCTCAGAGGCAGACAGGCAAGCTCGGTCACCGCCAACGGCGTTTCGAAGCATGACAAAAGATTTCCCAAACAGCTGAGATGCAGTAAAAATTGATTCACGCTCGTATGAAAGTAGAAATACGTGGAAAACCATACCCATTTGCCAACAGCAATGCAATGGTGGAGTTATTTTCATTTGATGGCTTTTCATATAGACTGCCGCGCGGAGTGGCCGCGAAGTTTGAGCCGCCATGTCACAGATTTTGCGGCCCCTCCGGCGGAGGTTCGAGTTCTCCCTCGAGCATGGGCGTGTATGTTGTTCTTAGCATATGTTAGTTGAAGTTGGTTGAATTAGTGAGAATGTCTAGGGAACGCTGACGTCAGCAGTTTAGTTCCTTAGAAATTCACAAACATTTGAAAATTTGAACATATAGACTTCACGATCAAAAGTATCATGACACTCTTATGCAGTGTGGAATTGACCCCTACACGTCAGAAGAGATGGACGCACCAGTATCAAAGAAGACAGGCAGTATAATGTCGTCAGTAGAGAAGCAGCAACAGCAGAGTGGGCCGGTCAAGAGCATTCAGTGACTTCGAATGTGGACTAGTCAATGGTTCTCACCTGAGTAACAAATCCATCAAGGATACTTAAACCGTCCTGACTCAGCGAGGTCGACTGTTGGTGTCCGGCCATCCTGATTTAGGTTTTCCGTGATTTCCCTAAATCGCTCCAGGCAAATGCCGGGATGGTTCCTTTTAAAGGGCACGGCCGACTTCCCTCCCCGTCATTCCCTAATCCGATGAGACCGATGACCTCGCTGTCTGGTCTCCTCCCCCAAACAACCCAACCCAAACCTAACCCGCCCTAAGAGGCCATAATACCTAACGGCACCGACCGGCCGCCGTTCATCCTCAGCTCAAAGGCGTCACTGGAGTCGGAAATGATGGGGAATGTGGTCAGCACACCGCTTTCCCAGCGGTAGCCAGTTTACGTACGTAGTCCATGCTGAATGTAAATACAGTTATTACTTCAATGCGTGTGCATCATTCACTACTTTGCCACACCATTTGGATAAGAATATGACGTATCATCCTTTGTACGGACAAGGAACCAAAATAGCCCTAAACTTACAGGATGTTCTTTGAGTATAATAAATAATTTATGTTCCTCTCTGTGTTCAAAAATGTGTAAAATCATATGAAACTCTTTATAAGCGGAAGATTTAACTCTATGTTGACGATTCCAGCTTTGAAAAGGAATTGTGTAGTTAACTTATCTGTATGGAATAAGACAGCGCACTTCCTTCTCTTGCCTTGAGTAAAAATGGGAATTTTAAACACGCTCTCTCTTTCTAGTCGTCGCGGCAGATGTATCTCGTAAGTGTCCCTCATGTTCTTGTATTTTGACTGGATAATTATGGTGGGTTGATGTTAAGTAGCCGTCTCATTATTTCGATACCCCTTCCTAGCCCATGTTTCAGGCCTCGTTGGAGAGAAGTTGCGGGAACATTGTTTGATGGCATCGACCGAACACTGACAGCGTTCTTTCGTTGCTTCTTCTATCATTCCAAATCCATGCGTCCCTGAGATAATTTTTCCGATCTTTTCTACTCGAGATTCGGGCTATGTTTACATTCGAAAGGCGCAATGTTTCTGATCGGTCTTAGCTACATAACTATGTCGCCATGCAACAAACTTGTTGGTCTGATGTAACTGGCGTGAAGATAACAACAAAATTAAGTAAGAGAGTAAGACAAATACTTATCTATGTCACCTTTTATTCTGCAGACATAGAGCCTGCAGCGAAGTATGTTATTAATTTACTGTGTTTCACATTCAACTAGACATAATTCATAGTAATATTTTCAAAAATTATAGGTTCCATTAAATCATAGAAACAAACACTATAAATACTAAAACTGTGAATTGGAAACGAGAAGGAACAACTAAATGTAAATCAGGACCAGGCAGACCTCATGTATGGACGTACTGGGAGTGTCGGCAATGTTGAGGGTGATTGTACAAATCCGCATGAAATCATCTGAAGGAATGTCACAGGCTCGAAAGTGCTACTTGTAGTCCTGCTAGTGCAATTACTGTGCGTAATGAGTTAAAAGGAATTGAGTGCAATGATTGAGCAGTTCCTCGCAAGGCACACATTTCTGTGGTCAGTGCTAAGCGATGGTTGAGGTGGTGTAACGAACGGCGGCTCTTTATGAACCAGGCTATACATCGTGACAATCAGATGTAAGAGTCTGGGTTGACAGATGCTGTGAGAACGTTAAGTGCCATCGTGTGTTGTGCCAACAGTGAAGTACGATATATGCGGTTTTACTGCATGGGAGTATTTTTCGTTATTGTTGTATGATCACGTAATTATGAACAAGTAAACGCTAAATGTAGAAGGGTGTGAACACCTTATGTACTGTGTGCTGTACATGAACAGTTCAGGCGTGATTTTTGTTTCAGCTTGGCGATGCAACCTGTCGTAAAGCAGACTCTGTGCGGTATTTGTCTGTGGATGCTAACATCTCAGAAATGGACTGGCTTTCGCAGAGTTCCGACCAGAAACGAATGGAACGCCGCTTGGATGAGTCAAGAGCGTCGACTACGCACCAGACTCTACTGTCTGGGATCACAACTATCTCAGACTTCGGCTGTTAAGGATGAATGGCCTGCCATTCCTCCATAGACACTCAGGCACCTCAATAAAAGTGTTTCCAGCAGAGTTAAGGCCTTCATAAAGGCTAAGGGAGGAGACACTCCTGTTGCAAGTCGAGAAGGTAAGAGATCAGGTGAGTGAGGTCCGAAGAGAACGGCATTGTTCAAGCACATGGAATTGTCAACACGAGCCAGCCGCTAGGCATAAATATTGCGACATTGTTAGTCACTCACTAAGCATGCAACATCAACATTTCTTTGTATGCCTGCAAGCGAATGCAGCAGAAAATGTTTAGACGGCTGCAGACCACCCTGCCTCCGTTACACTTGTAACATTACGTAAGAAATTCTGAAAAGGACGCAGCACCCATCAGCGGTTTGACAAAGCAGTCAGAAAATTGAAAAATTTACCATTTCGGTCACGATGAATGAAGTCATTTGATGACTCCACACAGGTTTCTTTGTATTAATTCCGACCTACAGTAGGGGTTTGCAGCCAGGGAGTAGGCGACCACTACTCCTAATAATGAAGTCTACTAATAAGTGTCCGGATCCATTTCATTATCTAGTGCTCATCAGTTTGGGCGGTCGTCGTCTGACAGCGGCAGATGTAATTGTTTTGTCATGTGCGTCCAATTAATTCCATACACTCCCATCCTGCTGCCCAGTGTGCTAGGATTGGCACGATTGTTTCCGTAACCAGGCTTACACCGCCCTCTTCACTGATACACGGAGCAGAGATGGTGTTTCCTCCTTCTGGCGGAATTAGTTATACATTGCGTCTACGAACTGTGGACGCGACTTCGGTGCTAGCTGTGGAGAGTCTTGATGAGTGCAGACTGCGAACGGCACAGGGCGTCAGGAGTGAGGGCAGCGCGCTGTCCTATTAGTCGGAGTACACATACAGAGCATTTTGGAACGTGTATCTCGCCGGTGTTGTGTGGGCTAACATGGCTGAGAATTTTGACGTTCTGGACATTTAACTGTGTGATCCGTAAGTGCGTGGGTTAGTATGTGGTGCGGAAGAGTGGTTTTTGGCCAGGTAGCGGCGTCTTTTAATTCCGCGCTCGCCAACGTGGAGTAACGTAACAGTGGTTGGTAATATGTACTTAGATTCACTGGCTGTCATTTATCATGTTAGATGACACAGTGAAGGTAAATATTGTTCCATATTAGGGGCTGTTACTGTTTTAAATCAGTTGCTAGCGGCCAGTTGACACAGGAGGCTGGTTTGAATTATTAGATGCTATTATTAAACGTACGTCTTAGTTTCTGTTCTATTCCGGCTATCTGGCGTCACCAGAGATGGGTACGTTAAACTGATATTAACATGTCGTGTGTCTTGTCTAAGAATGAACTGTTTGAGGGAAAGCATTGAGTAACGGTTAATTTGCTCTGACACAGTTGATAGGTTGCTGAGCCAAAATTATGAAGCACGTATACTGAAACCAGGTGGATGTTTAAAAGCAGCCAACGTGATCAAGTACGGCTGGGAGCTTGTCCAGGATATATTGAACGCCATTAGGAATATCCACCTTTTTCGTCAGCCTCTGTAATTGTTTTTTATATTCAGTTTATATGTTAATTTATTACTATTAAGCTGTATTTTAAAGCTCTTATTTTGTCACAGTGTTTCCAAGTTGTGACACTTCGTTTGTACTCTCGAGATGTTTCACTAAATTATTTGTGAGCCTTGCTTTTGTTACTGTATTTTAAGGGATTGGTACTAGAGCTGAAATTATATATTTCACTAGTTCTCTTCTTATTTGAATAAATCGGCCCTAGCCTTCTTTCCTCTTGTTCAGTTTCACGACAGCTGTACCCTCATAGTGCACCATCCAATCGCTCTCGAATCAGAATTGGTCCGCAGCTCGCGGTCTAGTGGCTAGCGTTGCTGCCTCTGGATCACGGCGCTCCACGTTACATTCCCGGATGGATTGCGGATTTTCTCTGCCCTGGGACCGGGTGTGTTGTCCTCATCATTTCATCATCGTCATCTTTCGTGACCGTGGCTAGATTGGACTGTGAAAAATATTGGACTGGGTAAAAGATTCGACTTTGTACGGGTGCTGAGCGCCCGACAAATCAGTCGTCATCATCATCATCATCATCATCATCATCATCATCATCGAAACCGTGAGAGGATCGCTCCACGTCCATACCGGTGGTCTGCTGTGGCCCTCAGTTAAAGTACTCACAAGACTATTGAGCACATCTGCGAAGTCACTGATCGAGATGAGCGTCCAGTGGATGTAGCTGAGAACGTGGCATAAGGTTGGCGGTTGGTCGCGCCTGAAGCAAAACAGCTGACCAGCGCTTGAGGCACCAAGTGGAGTACACACCATGGCGCAAGGGGTCATCAGCTGAGAAATACATTTATATGTTGTGTATCCTATGCTATACACTGTACATTCCAGTAGACAGATGTGTCTAATATTTATGTTCTTGACCGTAAGCGCGGCGTAACTACGTGGCAGATGCTAGCCTGGTAGAACAATCAACACTTTGACCACGCAAACGACGGCTGACACATACTCTGGCCAAGGCGTCAATGAGGCTTGTGGTCATCACGCGGATTGTGGGTCGTTATTGTCGACTATCGAACCACAGTCGCAATTTATTCTTGAGCTCGTTAGACCGACTGACCTAAGTACCACGTTTTAACGAGCAGAATCTCTTATCGGTACCAAGAAACGAATCCTGGTATTCTACCAAGTAACCAATTACACTGACTGTCCGCTGAGCGCCTCAATCTGGAACCGTGTGACCGCTACGGTCACAGGTTCGAATCCTGCCTCGGGCATGGATGTGTGTGATGTCCTTAGGTTAGTTAGGTTTAAGTAGTTCTAAGTTCTAGGGGACTGATGACCACAGATGCTCAAGGCCATTTGAACCATTTTTTTGTCCGCTACTGAGGGGCACCAGCTATGTTATTATTTGGTCACTATTCACCCAGTTGCGGATAGTGGGTTAAAAGCTGACGCTCCTTCTACTTGTCTCTCCACTGTTCATATTCTTCTTCTTGCTTTCCATTCTGCGTTGGATGTGTGTGACAAACAATACCACCAATCTGTCAGTGACAATAAATGCCTACTGGTTTGTATTATTAACTTTCACTTTTGAAGGAAAATGTTTTTGTTTGGATGAATTTATGTTATTTGGCAAGATCGGTAGACAATACTTGCTAGAAGTGTTCCGATCGATGGAAAGTGGAAAGTAATATATCTCAGTGAAAATGAAGTACAATTTTCTATTTGAATAAAGTCGTCATTCCACAGGACTGTATTTTGAAGTAGCATTTTCTTCAGTATTGCTAGTTTCGGGGCTGATGCTTTTCGAAATGTATCTATAACACGTGGTGGAACGAGGTTTTTCTTAAAATATATAGAGGCTATGGTATGCACCCAGAACAAAATAAAGGTTTTCTATTGCTACAATTATGCAATCGTTTCTGCTTTATGAACATGATGAAAGTATACCCTAAGTATACATTCGTTATATCATAGACTGCGTGCGGAATGTGTCTTCATCTGGAGCAGTGAGTCAAATGCGAGCTGTTCGTGTAGTTAAAAAAAGACCATGAAGTGGGAAACTAATACATGCATTCGTGATTGGAAATCAACAGTGAGACACCAAGATGAGCTTCATACACTTCATTTTCATCTAAACGATGGTGTGAAGATTAAAAAAATACTTTGTTATTTGGAAATAAGGCTATTTTCAGAACCAGCTGCCAAATTAACATCAGTCGGTAAAGCTGGCACGGGGCACACAGTTCGTTAAACCGTCACAGAGTTTGGCAAGTGGATTGAATAACGACAGTTAATTGCAGCGGCACTCATTACCCGTCAAGAGACCTATCGTTACTTTACTGGTGCAGCGATATTGACTTTAGTTCTGCGTCCGGAATGCTTTATTCCATGAAAACTAATTAACAAGTGTGCGAAGTTTCAACTGAATTCTATGAATTTACTCACATTCATCGTTTCTTGAAGTACCGTGCTGATTTCCTCAGTTGAACCGTAAATGCCTTTGTCGTGAAACTGGTGCGGAACTCAAAATAAAAGGTAGCCGCTCTTTAAAGTCTTTTTCCAGAGAATGTGAAACATCACCTAAACAGAAATTTCAGTGAACTGTAGTAACTCCCGTCCATTTTGCAGAACAGTAGCACTTCTAGCAATGAAACACTTCTAACTCTGATTCAGGAAGGTAAATAAAAGAAGGTATAAATAATTCTTACTGAGCTTATTAAATCTTATTACTATGAAAAAAACGTACTTATACCATGAGAAAGATAGATAATAGAGCACTGTTTTAGTGGAACACACACACACACACACACACACACACACACACACACACACACACAAAGTATATGTCATGACGTATTAATGTGTGACACCTCTTAGTCACTGAAATGTGTCTATGCGCCGTGACTATGTTAATCTGTGAGAAATTTCATACGACAGCAACAAGGGAAATACTGCAAATATGTGTATTTACCAATATGTTCATTAGTGAAGATCACCATCAAAGTGAGATCCATTGCAGTCAAAAGACCAACGCTTTAAAAAAAGCTTCCGTGGAGCTGCACAGGTCTTTATTTTCCCTTATCGATGGAATGAAAGGAAGAAGATGCTGTGATATGCAAATGATTAGCTTTTCAGAGCATTCGAGATCGAATGACTGTTAGCAGAATATGGAATCGGTGGGTTCAGGAGTGTAATACGGAGCGACGTGCTGGATCCCAACGGCCTCGCATCACTAGCAGTCGAGATGACAGGCATCTTATCCGCATGGATGTAACAGATCGTGCAGCAACGTCTCGATCCCTGAGTCAACAGATGGGGACGTTCGCAAGACAACAACCATCTGCACGAACAGTTCGACGACGTTTGCAGCAGCATCGACTATCAGCTCGGAGACCATGGCTGCGGTTACTCTTGACGCTGCATCGCAGACAGGAGCGCCTGCGATGGTGTACTCAGCGACGAACCTGGGTACACGAACGGCAAATCTTTTTTCGGATGAATCTAGGTTCTGTTTATAATCTCATGATGGTCGCATCCGTGTTTGGCGACATCGCGGTGAACGCACATTGGAAGCGTGTATTCGCCATCGCCATATTGGCGTATCACCCGGCGCGATGATATGGTGTGCCATTGGTTACACGTCTCGGGCACTTCTTGGTCGCACTGACGGCACTTTGAACAGTGGACGTTACATTTCAGATGTGTTACGACCCGTGGTTCTACCCTTCATTCGATCCCTGCGAAACCCTGTATTTCAGCAGGATAACGCACGACCGCATGTTGCACGTCCCGTACGGGCCTTTCTGGATACAGAAAATGTTCGACTGTTGCCCTGGCCAGCACATTCTCCAGATCTCTCACCAGTTGAAAACGTCTGATCAATGGTGACCGAGCAACTGCCTCGTCACAATACGCCAGTCACTACTCTTGATGAACTGTGGTATCGTGTTGAAGCTGCATGGGCAGCTGTACCTGTACACGCCATCCAACCTCTGTTTGACTCAATGCCCAGGTGTATCAAGGCCGTTGTTACGGCCAGAGGTAGTTGTTCTGGGTGCTGATTTCTCAATATCTACGAATCTTAATTGCGTGTAAATGTAATCACATGTCAGTTCTAGTATAATATATTTGTCCAATGAATACCCTTTTATTACCTGCATTTCTTCTTGGTGTAGCAATTTTAATGGCCATTAGTGTATATATATTTCCAGCGTCGTAGTTAGGCGCAGCTTGCCCCATGAAAGTCCACCTGCCGTTCTGGAGACTGAAGATGATCCTTAAAGATTGAAACCGCTCACTCCGATTAAAAGAAATTTGCAATCAAGACTGTTTTTTAATTACATAAATTCTTCAGTAATGTGGACAAAAAATGGCTCTGAGCACTATGGGACTCAACGTCTGTGGTTATCAGTCCCCTAGAACTTAGAACTACTTAAACCTAACTAACTTAAGGACATCACACACATCCATGCCCGAGGCAGGATTCGAACCTGCGACCGTAGCGGTCACGCGGTTCCAGACTGTAGCGCCTAGAACCGCTCGGCCACATTGGCCGGCTAATGTGGACAGTCTACTTATATTTCTCTCGAAGTAATGTTGGCAAAATGCAGAAATACTTATAAGTAATAGCACTTTTCAACTATTTTCGTAAGCATTTGAACAATAAAGAGAAGAAACTACACCACACGTTTGTGTGGCCTACCAACAAATACCTCTCCGCTGTGGTTGCACCTACGATATGGATATGTGTATCGCTGATGCACGCAAGTCAACTTAGCGTGGCAACGTCCGTGACTCATGAGGGATTATTTGCCACTTTAAACCTTGTTTGGTCTTCATTGGCTGGGCTATTAGATTACCGGCTTAGTGAGCTGCTCCATTATTATTATTAATTTAAATTGTCCCGTGAAGGTGGTGAAAGGAAAGACGACATCCTAACGGCATTCATAGACTTATTACGTTCACAATTCGATCTCAACACAATCACTGCAAGTCCAGTAGTTCCATAGTAAGAATGACAGTCAGCCAAAACAGTTCAATTGTTAATTTTATGCTATTAAAATTTACAAAACTCTGCGGTAAAATTTACACATACATCGCCTTTACAACTTGTAAGTGCAGGATGAAACAGGTAGCGTAATAACAGCCAAGTCACTGAACACCAGGAACAGTAGGAGAATATGCAGAAGCCAGAAAAGAAGTAATGAAGGTATACCAAACAAAAGATGATTCAATCACGAAGGGAAAAATATGGACTTGATACGCTTCTATTTATTATGAAGTCGGCACCAAGATAAACATAGTTGTAATGTTTGAATAATTAGGTAGTATTTATTCCTTGGTGACTGATTTCACATGGCTATGCAGTGCATTGAAGCAACGGCAGATGCAGAAAGGAGAACCGGAACGCTGTTATAAGTAAACAGGCGCGCAGCTGCAAACACTGTTTAAATCAAATTTATGTTCATCTTGATTGACAGTTGTAAGATTGTTACTTTGTGTGGTTCAGTCCAGGTAATATACGATAGTGAAATTTATTTCTTTGACGTGTGAACTGAGAAAAACTTAACAATAGGAATTCAAATGAGCGTATGTCTAGTTGATTGTGCAGTTAAATAGTTTCAAATTATCAATTACGCCAAATGAAGTTTCACAAAATGGGTACAAGTGTAGTTCTACAATTATCTTGTTGTCAAATCCCTTTGACGAATGAATTGCGGAAGTATCAGAGCTCAGACGTGCTTGCAGAGGTTACCACTTTAAAGCTCTGCAGCTTGGTAGGTGTATTCAATGCTGGCTTAGACCAATTACCGAGACCACAATTACAAGTTAAAGTGTATGTTTTTCTTAATAGCTGTATCAACACGAGAAGAAGATCTGGATTTCATATAAGAGGTACTGCAAGCATTTTGAAGAGCTGGATTTGCAGTCAGACATAAAAAAGAAAGAATAACTCCTGATGAAAGCAATATTACATGAGTGCGAAATTTTCCTACGCCACGTCTCATAAAACAGTTAAATACCACCGAAGTACTGTTCCAAAGCAGTCACTCAATAGTGAAATTTTAAACAGACTATTCAAGAAACGTACAGTGTGGGAACGGAAGTTTAATTGAAAAAGAACAAATTCAAGCCAGATTAAAACCTTCATTATGGACTAACAATTGATGCTTCGTGTGCTGGATTGGAGACTTGTTTGATTCAGATTCAAATATTTAATGGAGAACATATAATTTGTACCATACTAATTACAAGTAGAAATTTTAACAAATTTCTAGAAGTCATATTCAGTCACCAAACTTGAAGCCTTATCTCAGTATGGGCAGTCAAGATATTTCACTTTCATTTATCAGGTCACCATTCACCAAAATACGCAAGAGCATAAATTACATGTCCTCAGTTAGCATTGTGGGCATTGTCCCTATATAAATACAGTATTGAAATAATTTTCGTTATAGAAGAACATAAAATAAGTGCAGATGCATTGTAGTGTTTACCAAAACGAATACACGAATTATTTTTGTGTAAGGAAGAGATTGTGGATGTAAAGATTTACTGATGAAACATGGCACAAGAGGTAATCTTCTTTCTCATAGTAAGCAGTTGCGGCTGACAAAATGATCTTTACCGACATTCACTTATTCATTACACTACCACCTTCTTTATAATTCTCCTCTTCCATCATATGAAATGAGTTTTCTTTGATCGATTGTTGAGCTAATTCCAACAATTATAATAAAGTATTTAACATAAAAACGCCAATCATCACACGTCGAAGGGTCATACTGAATCTTTGTACAATACTATATTACGGAGATTCCTAATACTTATCACAACTGAGTGCATCATTTGTATGCTTTGCAGCTGGGTGCCTTTGAGGGGGTGAATATCAAACTGGTGAATAGTTCCCACAAAATCAATTATTTATTATATAAAGTTTCAGTTCAGCCCAAAGAAAACAATGATAACATCATCATCATCATCATCATCATCATCATTTAAGACTGATTATGCCTTTCAGCGTTCAGTCTGGAGCATAGCCCCCTTATAAAATTCCTCCGTGATCCCCTATTCAGTGCTAACATTGGTGCCTCTTCTGATGTTAAACCTATTACTTTATTACTTCAAAATCATTCTTAACCGAATCCAAGTACCTTCTCATTGGTCTGCCCCGACTCCTCCTACCCTCTACTGCTGAACCCATGAGTCTCTTGGGTAACCTTGCTTCTCCCATGCGTGTAACATGACCCCACCATCTAAGCCTGTTCACCCTGACTGCTACATCTATAGAGTTCATTCCCAGTTTTTGTTTGATTTACTCATTGTGGACACCCTCCTGCCATTGTTCCCATCTACTAGTACCTGCAATCATCCTAGCTACTTTCATATACGTAACCTCAACCTTGTTGATAAGGTAACCTGAATCCACCCAGCTTTCGCTCCCATACAACAAAGTTGGTCGAAAGATTGAACGGTGCACAGATAACTTAGTCTTGGTACTGACTTCCTTCTTGCAGAAGAGAATAGATCGTAGCTGAGCGCTCACTGCATTAGCTTTGCTACACCTCGCTGCCAGTTCTTTCACTATGTTGCCATCCTGTGAGAATATGCATCCTAAGTACTTGAAACCGTCCACCTGTTCTAATTTTGTTCCTCCTATTTGGCACTCAATCCGTTTATATTTCTTTTCCACTGACAATACTTTCGTTTTGGAGATGCTAATCTTCATACCATAGTCCTTACATTGCTGATCTAGCTCAGAAATATTACTTTGAAAACTTTCAATCGAATCTGCCATCACAACTAAGGCATCTGCACAGGCAAGACTGCTTATTTTGTGTTCACGTATCTTAATCTTACCCAGCCAGTCTATTGTTATCAACATATGATCCATAAATAATATGAATAACAGTGGAGACAGGTTGCAGCCTTGTCTTACTCCTGAAACTACTCTGAACCCTGAACTCAATTTACCGTCAACTCTAACTGCTGCCTGACAATCCTTGTAAAGACCTTTAATTGCTTGCAAAAGTTTGCCTCCTATTCCATAATCTCGTAGAACAGATAACTTCCTCCTAGTAACCCGGTCATATGCCTTTTCTAGATCAATAAAGCATAGATTCAATTCCCTGTTCCAATCATAACACTTCTCCATTATTTGCCGTAAGCTAAAGATCTGGTCCTGACAACTTCTAAGAGGCCTAAACCCACACTGATTATCATCCAATTGGTCCTCAACTAATACTCGCACTTTCCTTTCAACAGTACCTGAGAAGATTTTACCCACAACGCTGATTAAAGAGATACCTCTGTAGTTGTTACAATCTTTTCTGTATCCATGTTTAAAGATTGATGTGATTACTGCTTTTGTCCAGTCTGATGGAACCTGTCCCGACTCCCAGTCCAATTCAATTAACCTGTGTAGCCATTTAACACCTGACATTCCACTGTATTTGATGAGTTCCGACTTAATTTCATCCATCCCAGCTGCTTTATTGCACTGCAATCTACTGACAATTTTCTCCACTTCCTCGAATGTGATCCTATTTCCATCATCATTCCTATCCCATTCTACCTCGAAATCTGAAACATTACTGATGGAATTTTCACCTACATTGAGCAACTTTTCAAAATATTCCCTCCATCTGCCCAAGGCATCCACAGGATTCACCAGCAGTTTTCCTGACTAATTACAAGTAGAAATTTTAACAAATTTCTAGAAGTCATATTCAGTCACCAAACTTGAAGCCTTATCTCAGTATGGGCAGTCAAGATATTTCACTTTCATTTATCAGGTCACCATTCACCAAAATACGCAAGAGCATAAATTACATGTCCTCAGTTAGCATTGTGGGCATTGTCCCTTCTTACCTCCCTTTCGAAGACTGCTAATTACACTCCAGAATGGTTTTCCAGCAGCATGACAAATAGTCTCCAACCTGTTTAACAATGATAACATCACGGATAAATCTTAGTTTACTGTGGTCCCTCACACACGGAAAGGCACTTATTAAACTGATTAAATGGCTTAGCAAAAACACCTCTCAGAGAAATATGGGGTAGGGTGTTTGAAATTGATGAAGAAACGATATCTCAGGATGCGATTTTCACTATGCAGCGGAGTGTGCGCTGATATGAAACTTCCTGGCAGATTAAAACTGTGTGCCCGACCGAGACTCGAACTCGGGACCTTTGCCTTTCGCAGGCCAGTGCTCTACCATCTGAGCTACCGAAGCTCGACTCGCGCCCGGTCCTCACAGTTTTACTTCTGCCAGTGTGTCGTCTCCTACCTTCCAAACTTTACAGAAGCTCTCCTGCGAACCTTGCAGAACTAGCACTCCTGAAAGAAAGGATACTGCGGAGACACGGCTTAGCCACAACCTGGGGGATGTTTCCAGAATGGGATTTTCGGTCTGCAGCGGAGTGTGCGCTGATATGAAACTGCAAGGTTCGCAGGAGAGCTTCTGTAAAGTTTGGAAGGTAGGAGACCAGATACTGGCAGAAGTAAAGCTGTGAGGACCGGGCGTGAGTCGTGCTTCGGTAGCTCAGATGGTAGAGCACTTGCCCGTGAAAGGCAAAGGCCTCGAGTTCGAGTCTCGGTCGGGCACACAGTTTTAATATGCCAGGAAGTTTCAAACGATATCTCATTATTGTCCCATAATCGGTCATATTGGGGATGGGGCTGAGGGAATGGGGCATGGACAACTGTAATCTAGGTCCAACATACTGCTAAGAATTTAATTATTCTGATACCAACTGATCAGAGCTATTTGTATCGAGCATAGGGGATTTAATTTTACTCGAGAGCACTACTACCGTATGGTTAAGTTAGGGGTTGAAATGGGTAAAGGAAACTGGACCAACCAGTGGGAGAAAATCAGCTGAATTCAGCAGAATTTGTTCCAAGGAACTGATATTAGTTACAACGTCATTCGTTGTGATCATAGAATCGTGCTCTCCTTGGCCAACAGAATAATTAACTGTAAAACACAGGTGGTGCCACATGGTGTCCAATACCATTCAGAATCACAGAAAGGACAAATGTGACTCTACCAAACATAATGATATTGCTTCGAGAACAAAATAGGAGATCATGTTTGAATATAACGGTAAGGCTTGCAGAAGACGATGGGAAATTGTAAATGGATTCAAATTTACAAAGAAACAACACATGGGGCTATCACTCGTAAAAGTCACCAAGTTCACTGCAACGGTAAAAGGGAAATGTTGCTGGCGCTTGCCTGGCTGATCGAGTAAAGCAGAAATGTCGGGAAATCTCACAATTCCTGACGTCCTCTTTTACTGGACATCTCTGAAATGCTATCTGGGATGTTGAAGTTCAGAATGGGAGCTTAGTATTCCTACGCTCTGAAGACACTTCTCTGATCCATCCCAAGACGTTCTAAAATACACTCCCTCTTTTTCATACCACATATCACGGAGGCTGACAATTCCTACAAGCATCAGCATATGTACAAAATTTGGCTGTGAGTCCAATATACAAGTGATATAAGCAACTAAGGATATCATGAATAATGAGCTGGGCAGAAGATATACTCATTTTAATGGAACATATCTCAAATGCTTCCTACACATGTGTAAAAATGTGAGTCAAGTGGAAAACGCAGATCGTACCTGGTCAAATGTAAAAGAAACTCTCTAAGCGGAAACAAACAGCAGATTAGATTTGATTAGTTTTTCGTTCCATAGATCCGCGATGAGGAGATCCTCGTGGATGTGGAACATGTCAATTTTTTTTTAGAAAAAAGCTGAAATAACAAAACTAATAATATGAGTATATACAATACATTTTTTTAAGATGAAATGACAATACTAATAGTATGAGTATATACAATACATCATTTGTTTCTATTAAAAAATTCGTCAATGGAGTAGGAGTTGGGCACTAGTAAGTCTTTCAGGCTCCTTTTAAACTGATCTTTATTTGTAAGTACATTTTTTATGTTCGCTGGCAAATTATTGAAGATGAGTGTTCCTGAGTAGTGGACCCATTTTTGAACTAAAGTAAGTGCTTTTAAGTCCTTGTGTAGATCATTTTTGTTCCTGGCATTGTATGTAAGAACTGAGCTGTTTGTTGGAAAAAGAGATATATCATTTAGGACAAATTTCATTAAGGATTAAATATCCTGAGAGGCAGTAGTTAGTATACCCACTTCTTTGAAAGGGTTTCTACAGGACGTCCGTGAATTTACTCCACAAATAATACATATTACACGCTTTTGTTTGTCTTGTTTGACTTTAACAGTTACCACAAAATATTATGCCATATGGCATTGTGGAATGCAAGTAGGCAAAGTATGAAAGCTTTTTCATTTTTATGTCACCTATGTCTGCTAACACTCGAATTGCAAATACAGATTTGTTAAGGCGTTTTTGCAGTTCTGTGGTGTGCTCCTCCCAACTGAATCTATTATCAAGTTGTAATCCCAGGAATTTAAGACAACCTATTCTATCTGTTCTTCTTCACACTTTTTGCATATACTGGGTGGAAACCTCTTACAGGTTCTGAATTCCATATAGTGAGTCTTTTCGAAGTTTAATGTCAGTGATTTGTCTTTAAACCATTTATTAATATCCATGAAAATATCATTAGCAGATCTTTATGGAACTACAATCGACATACTATTTATTGCAATACTTCTGTCATCTGCAAAAAAAAAAAAAAACGAAATCTGCTTCTGGCAGTGTAACTGATGAGAGATCATTAATGTACTCAAGAAAAAGCAATGGCCCTAAGAGGGATCCTTGTGGGACACCACATGTAATTTCTTCCCATTCAGATGATGACTGATGACTTAATTCACCTGTCCCTTGCACTGACACCCATTTTTTCCTGTTAGCAAGGTATGTGAGTGTGAAATCTTATGTTACTTAACTGCCAAGGTCATCAGTCCCTAAGCTTACACACTACTTAACCTAAATTATCCCAAGGACAAACACAGACACCCATGTCCGAGGGAGGACTCGAACCTCCGCCGGGACCAGCCGCACCATCCATGACTACAGCGCCTGAGACCGCTCAGCTAATCCTGCGCGGCTTAGCGAGGTATGACTTTAACCATTTTGCAGTACTGTCCGTGACACCATAGAATTTTAATTTATTTAAAAGGATGTTGTGGTTCAAACAATCAAATGCCTTTGACAAACCACAGAAAATACCTGCTGCTTGTAATTTGTTATTTAATGATTTAAGTACATTTTCACTGTAGGTGTAAACGGCCTTCTCGACATCAGAACACTTCAGCAATCCAAACTTTGTTCTTGATAGTATGTTATTTGTGGTCAGATGGTTGAGAATCTCCCTGTACATTACTTTTTCTAAATATTTTGAGAATGCTGGCAAAAGGTAAATCTGTCTGTAGTTTGATGGTATCTCTTTATTCGCTTTCTTGAATAGATGCTTAACATCTGCATATTTTAGCCACTCAGAAAATGTCCCAGTTATAATTGACTGGTTACACAAGTACTTTACAATTGTACTAAACTCACAAGAACATACCTTAATTAACATTGTTGATATTTCATTGTAACCACTAGAACGCTCTGTTTTTAAAGATTTTATTATGGAAGTTATTTCTTTTGGTGAAGTGAGTGACATATTCATGTATCTGAAGCTCTTTGCAAAGGCTAGTTTCAGATATTCAAGGGCATTATTTACTGATCCTGACAATCCTATTCTATCAGTAACAGATATAAAGTACTTGTTAAATAGATTTGCCACACTATGCCCATCGGTTACTAATGTGTCATCTACCCATAATGCTATTTGCTCCTGTTCCTTTCTGGTTCTACCAGTCTCCTCTTTCACTATATCCCATATTGTTTTTATTTTGTTCCCTGACATTGCTATCTTCTTCTCGTAGTGCATTTGTTTAGATGCCTGAATGACTTTTTTAAATATTTTACAGTATTCCTTGTATTCAGCTAAATCATCAGCATTGGTGCTATTCTTGGTCGACAGATACATTTTCCTTTTTGTCTTACAGGAAATCTTTATTCCTTGTGTAATCCATGGTTTTATTATAGACTTCTGTTTAATTTGAGTAACTTTTACAAGAAAACAGTTTTCAAACATGATACTGACGTAGTTCTTGAATGTGTTATATTTTTCTTTCATGTCATGAGCACTATAAACATCTATCCAGTTCATATCTTTGAGCAGTTTTCTAAAATACTCAATTTTTGGTTGATTGACTACTCTCCTGTACTCAGATTTATCAGTGTTGATAATCTGCTTAGAATTTACATCTAAGACAAAGAGCTGCATGTCATGATCCGATAGTCCATTTATTACAGGTTTTATCATATGATCTCGTTCCTTTGATTTGTCTATAAAAATGTAATCCATGGCTGTCCCTGAGGATTTAGTGATCCTAGTTGGAAAGTTTACAGAGTGAGTTAGACTGAAGGACAACATTACTAACTGCAGTAAATGTTTTCTGGAAGATTACATTAGAAAATCTGTATTAAAGTCACCAGCAATCAAAATTTGTTTATTTCTTCCTGTTAAGTAATCCAAAAGTGTTTCTAGATTATTTATGAATTGATGGTAGTTTCCTGCAGGTGCTCGGTAAATAATTACTATTATATAGGATCAGTTATGGAACTCTACTTCTGTTGCACATGCTTCTAGATGCTGCTTTAAACAGAGTTTATTAATGTCAATGTTCTTGAATTTATGGCAGTTTTTAATAAATGTGGCAACTCCTCCTCTATCCATATCTACTCTGCAGAGGTAGGAAGCTAGCTTACTTAAATCCTGAAATGGCTAACACACCTATACCAGTGGTCACTTGATGTTCAGAGGGGCAGATTGTGTCAATTTGGTTAGATGAGTTTATTTCATAAATACAAATGAGTAGCTCATCAACTTTATTTGTGAGTCGCAGAATGTTCTGGTGTAATAAAGATAACTGATACTGCACACTAATGGGATCGTAACTGCTTTGGCGTTGATGAACTTGTGGTTTCTGATTACTTTCTGTTAAACATTGTTTAAATGGAGGCTGTTTGCTAAAATCTGACTCCTGTTCATCTGTTTTTTCAAACTGAGTGTGTTTGCCAATCTCTCTTAAAACTCGTTTCCTTTCCCCCTTCCTTATCCTAAAAAAGGCGTCCCTCTGACACCTGTGACCACTGGTATTTTACCACTTGTGACAGTATCCCCCCGACGGAAGAGTTCAAATGAGGCCGATCGTGTCGTCACAACTCAGACACAAATCCCACACTACTATGCTTCGTTGCTGATGCTATCTTAACCAGTTCACCCTCAATGGAATATTCGGAGTCTCTGTCAATGCTATTCCCGGACCACCCACTATAACCACGACATCCTCCTTTGTGAAATCCTTGCATAAAGAACCTACATCCTCTGTTACCTGACCCAGATCTGCACTAGGCTTGAAAAAATTTGTGAAATGGTACTCTGGGCCTAAATTTTCCTGCAGTAGTTGGCCAACACCTCAACCATGGGAACTACCTAACAACAGAACTTACTTCCTCTTTACAAATTTCCCTACATTTTTTCAAGTCCTTGAGAGCTTGTTGTGCCCTTTCTACAGCTTCAGCTACATGAGGCTCATCCGATTCTGACTGAGGCAACAGATGTATGACAAAGCTGTCTGATGCTCTCCTTTGCCCGTCCGCCCAATTATCTGTTACCACTTCCCACCTCGGTTCACCCTTCTCCCTCTTTAACCTGTCCAGATCCCCCTTGCCTTGTCTAAGTCAGCTTGAAGAGCGACAATTTTCCCTTCCTGTTCCAGTATTTTTCTATCTCCACTGCAGATCCTACAAAACCACTGGTGACCCTCATTTATGTCCCCATTTCCTACGCCACTACGTTCGCCCCAGTGAGAGAAACTGCCGCACCCATCACACCACATCCCAGAACTAACGATCCTACGGCTTGTCACACACTTCTCACTCAAGGTAAAAACAGAAATCGTATAAACTGATTACGTACTCACTAAAACATAAACAAAGGGCCCTGCAAACTATTCAGGCAGATATAAATAAACTGAAAGATTACTGAATAAAAAAACTGGAGATTACATACAAGATTAAGTCACTGTTTGCTTACTATACGCGCGCGTGAAATTAAGCGTAAAATCTTTGCTATAGGCGCGAGAAGGAAAATAAACTTCTTACCCCGTTTAATCTTTTATAAGACTTCACTAATACTTTCAGTAACGTAACAACACTTGTATTATATTTATACCAACTGGAAACGTATACCTGTAAGTTTAATTCAATGCTTACTTACGATTCGCGCGCGTGAAATTCGGCCAAAGATTCGTGCTACAGGCGCGAGAAGAAAAATACGCTTCTTACCCCGTTTAATCTTATTTTATACTGGACTAACACTTCCAGTAATCTAAGAACACTTAGATTATATTTATAACAACTGTAAACGTTTAAAACAGCTTAATAACAACGATTTTTATAATTACTTATTGCAGCAAATACTCGAAGTGTCCGCGTCGACGCAGTGTTGCCAATTCTTTCGCACACTACATCAAGCAAGAAATATTATTTTGCAGATGACCTGACACAGACACTTTATTAGTATGCATTGCTTTGGATGCCAGAAACAAAAACTGATTTCGTATACACACTATGTGTGTGCGTGGATGTGTTGGTGGGTGGGTGGGCCGGCCGGTGTGGCCGTGCGGTTCTAAGCGCGTCAGTTTGGAACCGCGTGACCGCTACGGTCGCAGGTTCGAATCCTGCTTCGGGCATGGATATGTGTGATGTCCTTAGGTTAGTTAGGTTTAAGTAGTTCTAAGTTCTAGGGGACTGATGACCTCAGTAGTTAAGTCCCATAGTGCTCAGAGCCATTTTTTTTGGGTGGGTGGGGGAGGGGCACTTTGGTGTCAAATAATGTGTAAGTTAAACTAGTAGTGTGACTCCCACAACGTAAGACGAAAACTACAGAATGTTTTCTGATGTTATTTAGTATGTCAAATAACAAAAACAAACAATGAGTACAGAAAAGGAGAGTTACATCTAATAGTCTCCAGTGAACCGTTAGAAATAATTGCTGTGAATATTTAAGGTGCTTTGCCAAAAGGGTGAAGAGGTGCAAAATACGATATTGTTTTTTATGATGTGCTTATGAAGTATTTGAAATTCAATGCGACATAGAACATAATAAGCACAGTGATTATTAAGAAGATCAGTGACAACTACTTTTTGCTGGATGGGACACTAGGCACAATAATATCAAATAACAGAAGTCAGTTTACTTGAAAATTATGGTGCAAGTTATAGTAGATTAAGGGATTAATCAAATACTTATATCAAAATTCCAACCAGAAACCAGCCCAGCAGAACAAGATTTTTGTGAAATTCTCTGGTTTATGAGACGATATTGCTCAGAATACCAAAGAATATGGTTTGATTATCTAAATCAGTTTCTAGAGAACATGAAAAAGTAATCACCCTCATATACAGGTTTTACACCATATGATCTAATGTTTGGATACAAAGAACAAACTGAAGTCACAATATGTTCCTAGACTACCATATAACATCATATTAATATTAAATTTGAAGATGATATAATCTTCAATACAAAGAATGGCTTGAGGAACCTCCCTGCACTGTTCTAACTGCTGAAAGCTTCTTCATCTATGAATGACTACTGCAGCGTATACCCATTTGAGCCTGCTTACTGCTGTCAAGTTTTAGTCCCCTTTTCAATTTTAGCGCCCAGTGTGCCCCAAAGTCACCTCCATTACCAAGCTGATGATTCCTACATGTGTCAGGATGTGTCCTGTCAACTGACTCTTACCTTCACTCAACCTGTAAACCCTTATACAGCACAAACTTTTAAAAACTTCTATTCCCCCCCTGTCTTACTTGCTCATCATTCACTTTTAATCTTTAATATATAGCAGGCCTACATAAAATACTCTTAGAAAAGACTTCATATCACTTCAGCTTACATTAGATGTAACCAGTTCCTCTTTTTTCAGAAAGAATTTCCTTATAGTTCTATGTCTTGTCTTCTTGAACCATCATTGGTTATTTTGGTAAGAAATACAAAATACATCCACTAATTTTCCTATTTTATTTCATAATATAATACCCTCAATATCATGTAATTTAATTCGACTACATTCCTTTATCTTTGTTTGACCTTTTCGTGTACGTACATAGAGCGTAAATACGTACAAATAATTTTTTTATGCAAGCATGAATTAAGAGGTTCCACCTGTAATTTTCGAGGCATACGTTATGAAAGGAGTACTATTAATATGCGGAGTGTGGAAGCGTCAAATGTGTGAAATGCCAATTTTTTGAAAAACAGGTTTTCAGTGCCACTGTGTTCTCAGTACTTTGTTTTATGCCCTCAGACTTAATACAGTTGATAAATATTGGAGAAAATGTTTAAAATATTCATTGGTCTATGACGAGCTGTTTCTTTACTGGATGTCGCATTGCTCTACGTCAAGCGGTGCTTCATTCTGGATTTCCACGTGCCATAGACCAAGGACTTCTGAATTTAGTTTGGGAAGTTCGCAAGGCACAAGTGTTTGGAAAGTGGTAAAGCTTCTTTTTGAGCTGCTAAAGAAATTCTTTAATCATAGAGAAGTGAAAGAAGGTAATGAGGAATTCGATCCGCAATATGTGCAAAAGATTGTTTCATCAACAAAAGCTACATTCCGTTACCTTTGTTTTACTTTTACGTGTATGTATATAGAGCGTAAATGCGTACAAATAATTTCCATGTAACTCCAATGTAAAGAACTGACTTCTTTTACAATAAGGATGTTGCTGAAACATTGTTGCCAATGCAGGCGTAACAAATCACGAAACTATCAAAGTGTCTCATCTCAATAGGGTATTAAAAATTCTTACTTTGAAACAGAAGAATGCGGATAGTCGATATATGCAAAGGAGGAAATACCATGGCTGATGCATGCCATTCTGCGCTTCGTCTGAAAGGCCAACCATGTTTATCAGTCTCAAGACATTAAGACATATCGAAGATGTCGCCATTTCTTCAACAGGATATGTAAATTTTACAGTCAATTTTGGAACAGATGATCGCGAGAAAAAGTTGTAAAAGAAACAGAAAAAATAGTGAGAGACTTTTTCTATTATTTTAATTTTGTTATCCTCTCGTAAAAATCTTAAAAGTTATAAGAGGTGAAGTAGGCATGGACTTACTGATTGTCTCGTTAGGACAAGTTACTCTGTTACTACGAGACATGATCTCAAGATGCGTGATATTGTACAAAACCAGTCATTTTGAAGTAAGTATAGAAATCAACAGACAAAAAATAAGCCTGTTCTGTATAAATAATGTTTAGGGATAAATCCCCAACGGCATGTGGGGCAAATATTTTTTATTGACAGAACCAGTCAGTTTCCTGGCAGTTAGAGCGTTTTTAATAAGTGATTAATATGAGGTGCCCAGCATAGTTCCACCATATAAGAAAATGTTCTCAATTTCTTGAATGTAAATAAGTTATATAGAAAGCGAGGTATATTGCTTTTTTTGAATCTCCTGACAGATGAAAAATTTGGCGCTTACTCCGTTTGACATTTCCACTTACAATATCTTGTCTGGCTGTGAAGCATGTGTAGGCTATATGCTGTTTCAGCTCGCCCGCTGGGCTGCGCGGAATGTTTACGGGACGGGAGCCGTGCGGTTCCTAAAGGCCCTTGGAAGATCAGGAGAGGAGTGGGTGGAATCGATAGGAACGCAGATAGGACCCTCTCGCGGCACATCGCCCTTTAAACTCATTGATTCTGCACGGCCGCTAATTCACGGCGCTCGATATGCACTTCCCTTCCTGCCGACGGAAAGGGGGGAGACCGTCGTGCTCCCTGGGGAGAGAGTCCGGACCGGAATAGCCAGGAGACCGCGGTGGCAGCGGAAGGAAAGGGTGGAGAGGGGAGGAGAGAATGGCAGGGTGACGGACCTTCTGGAAGGGCGGGGTTCACGTCGCGGGCACAGAACCTACCCCACCATTCAGCTTCACTTCCGCGTATGGAAG
The DNA here is from genome assembly GCF_023864345.2 of Schistocerca serialis cubense. Lineage (NCBI taxonomy): Eukaryota > Metazoa > Arthropoda > Insecta > Orthoptera > Acrididae > Schistocerca > Schistocerca serialis. Next base: position 487,656,002 of record NC_064642.1, on the reverse strand, counting down.
AACAGTTACTCGCTGAATTGTACTATCATGTACAGAACTGCGGTAGAGTGACAGGCATAGAAATGAAAAGGAATTTCTTTGGATTTTATACCACGACTAAATGGTCACTCTTAATTTAAATACAGAAACTGACTTTGTACTCGAACGATAACCGAATCTGTTTCGTTAAACTAAAAGAATTTAGGTGTATTTGTCAAGAGTGGTTAAGGGGGTAGACCAGGGGGACATATTCATAATTATTTCAATGAAATAGCAAACAAATTACAAAACTATAGACCTTTATTGTACACCCTTAGGAATGATTTATGTGTTGCACTCAGAGGACACTACAACAGTACACGACATCGACGAAAGTCCTTATCGGAGTGCGAGGTCTGTTGGCGGAAACTCTGGATGGCTTAAGTTTCAACCGACACGTGTGGTTCCACGACAATAACATCTCTGTAATGGACTGGACTGCACAGAGTCCTGACCTGAATCCTATAGAAATCCTTTGGTATGTTTTGGAACGACGATTTCGTGCTAAGCCTCACCGACCGAAATCGATACCTCTCCTCAGTGCAGCACTCCGTGAAGAATGGGCTGCCATTCCCCATGAAACTTTCCAGCACCTGATTGATCGAGTGCCTTCCTGAGTGGAAGCTGTCGTCAAGGCTAAGAGTGGGCCAACACTGTATTGAATTCCAGCATTGCCGATGAGAGCGCCATGAATTTTGTTTAGTCATTTAGAGCCAGGTGTCCTGATTCTTTGTTCACATAGTGTACTTAACATGAAGGAAACGCTGTGAAATAACAATTAGGAGAAGCACCACCTTTGGAAACTTCACATCAGATATCGAATTAAGTTTCGTTAAATGTATTTGAATATGAATGAATTTGTGTAGTTATAGGTTAAATGTAACTAACACAAAGATAACGGCCTGAGTGATTGGCAACACTATACATTGTTTTGTAGGCAAGTCTGTATCTACGGCAAAGTCTGTAGCTTTCGGAGGGGTGGGGGGGAAGGGAATTATCTGAGACCTTAGAACGCTGATTTGATATGGCTAAGGTGCCAAACTGTAGGATAACTTTCCTATTTGTACATGAAATAAAATGGCTAATGAATAATGCCGGAAATAGTCCAATAAGAACATATAATTTTTCACAAAAACCAACGTGTTTAGAGCTATCAATAATTTATTGAGATTCACTAGTGACAAGCAGACAAATATGAAACAAACTAATTCAGAATTAATATAATCGCACACGAATATATAGTGGAGCTGATTACTCTAAACACAGTATGTTGGTAGCAAAGTTGGTGAAAAATCTCAGTATAAAAGAAAAGAAAGAACGTTGTAACTATGAAATCACTGTGGGCCCTCTGGGCTTGGCTGACAGAGTTACTTGGCGACTGTCATCGATCAAATGTGGCATACTTTTCGCTGCATATTGTCCATACGAGACAGTTAGCCAGCAAGTCTCATGCTCGCTGTCGCAATTTGTAAGCAAGGTTACCTGTTCTGACCACCGTCTTTAGCCGTAAGTCGTTTCGATAAGTAAAAGTTTTGTCCCGATTATTGACTAATTCTTTGCCCAAATAAAGAAAAAAGGAAGATGAACTTTCGCCTGAAATTCATCCATAGTTTCTGCAGGCGATGTTTTGTGTGTGTGTGTGTGTGTGTGTGTGTATGTATTTCAGTTTAACTATGCAACTCCTGCAGCAATTTCCTGAACATTGGTAAATAAAGGACTCAGAACTTAACTCCGTCCTAGCAGGCCTTAGGAGGCGCAGTAGTACCGACCTGCCGCCGTGTCAGCCGTGTCATCCTTAGCCCATATGCGTCACTGGATGCGGATATGGAGGGGCATGTGGTGGGCACACCGCTCTCCCGGCCGTATGTTACTTTAAGAGACCGGAAAGAACTTAGTACAAGGGTACAATTATTCTTGCGGATATAATCACCTAGTAGCCCTATTGGTGAGGTAGTGGTGTGAAAGTAGTGATATGTCAGCGTAACGGTGTAACATATCACCTTTCTCAACCAAACGTCGAAATATATGACTTACTTATGTGAGATGAAGCAATACTAATCCTGAAGGACATAAGTGCAGGGTTTAAAAACAATCGAAAACAAATAGCTTTTGGTGTCACTAAGCGTATTGGAGAATGCCATGACTAGATTTAATGTCTACGGGTGAGGGAGTGTAAAGCGTAAGGGTGGAGGTAGATAATCATCTGAGTAAACTATGCTAGATGAAGGGGAGCCTTACAAGGGGTATCTGTATACATCGCGCTTATGGAATCTGAGAGAAATGAATGAGTCATGACCTCAGCGAACGCTTCCGAAAGCCTAAAGTAACATGCGATTGCACTTGAATCAGTCATCTCTGCATGCCGTGTGCGTGCACAAAACAGCGATCGAATATGAAATACATTGCTGTCAATTATTAAAGGCAGTTCTAATATTCAAACTGTTGCGAACTTATGAAATTTGTTCAGACTTTTGTGCAGATAGTAGTTAAAAAGATTATGAATTTCAGCTTTTCATGTTGTTACCCGGTACACAAAAATTTACTTAAAAACCAATAATTTATGATTTTCCGTGATAAATAATTTCCTAACATGTCAGTGCGTTACGTGTAGAAGTCAGATAAGGACATTAACTAATCGTCTGACCCTTAAATAACGAAGTAAACAATATTTTGCTGAAAAAACTGAAAACGTACATGATAGGTTAACATTTCTTATTGCTGGTATTATTTTATATGGGGCGATTAAGAAGTTTCCGATGGAAGGCCGTACAGTCTAGAATCGTTATGACAATCAGGCAAAATTGTCGTCAGCACTGAAGCAATCGTCCCACAGTCGCACCAGGTTCAAAGTAGCCATATGGTAAAACACCGCGTCCTGCTGCGGCAAGAAGTGTGAAACTGATGGTTCCATATCCTGAGGAATCGTCGAAGCTCCAACATCTTTACAAAAGACCGAAGGCTTCATAATGGGATGGGGAGAGATCAGGACTACAGAGCATACACGCTGCAGCAACGGCACCAAATGGAAATTTTTTGATCTGCGATAATTCTGTCATTTGTTTTGTTGTATGAGTGAAATGTGGTTATGAGCGCCACATCTATATGAATTACGAGTCACTTAAACTGTGAATAACTAAGTGTGAGTGAGGGTGAAAATCTGTCAGTTCAGCCGTGGTTTGCGTCACATGCACGAGGGAAAATAATAATTGCAAAGCAACCAGTTTTACGTATTTCTAAAATATAGAACCTACTTCAGTCCTTGAGGCGATTAAAGATTAATGTTTTAGTATGCTTTTTGAAAATGTATAATTTTGTAATTCATGTAAACTGATTTCAGAATCGGGGATAGGTTAGAAGAGGAAGAGTATGGTTTTTGTGAGCCGAAATATGAAGCTGATTTGACTACTGTGTTATTCGACTAATCAGAGAACAGACCCTTCGCCCGCTTCTGTACTGGGAGAGGGAGGAGTCCGCGGTCAGCACTTACGACGAGAGATGACTCATTCCAGAGCTGTACGCATTTTCGTTAAAATTGTGAGTCTTTTGTTGCATTTGATTTATCAATTGAATTTAGTAATCTTTCGTCGAAGCCATGTACAGAAATTTCGTGTTTTATTTTTTAATGAGAATGGAAACTTTGTTCCAGACAGATGTTGTGTCAACCACAAACTTCCAGAGCTATGACCTGCGTAGTCTTTCAGCGAGTATTGAAATCTACTGAAGACTGATCTTTGGAGTGACGTCGTAAGTGCGTAAGTGGCATACTGCTATTACAATCGCTCTCCTGGTTTTTAGGTAGTCTTAGGCTTTAATAATACTTTTTAAGACTTATTTGTCGTAGTATTTGCTCTAAAAACAATTCATTAATGTATTTTCATTTATATTTGAATATATTGTGAGTTATTGCATCAAATCTTTTGTCATCCATGAGTGTGTTTATGCCAACATTGAAGTCTCCCAGCCGAGTTTGCCTACGTTCCGCACAGGCAGTTCGAGGTTCGAGCGGATTTGAAAGCCAAGTACTGATAAAATTGTTTGCCCATTGTAGCATATTACTAATTTTAGTACTTTTTAACCATTATTTCCTGCCAAGGGCCCGTAGCCAAAAGTCACATCTTCAAACAGAATAAAGTTCAGGAAAAGTTCGCTTAGTATATGATGTTCAGTTTGGTGGACGCCCAGGAGTTTTGTTTTAGACAACTAATCATGTGAAATATTTTTGGTAGTGATATTAGATGTGGAAAAGTGGTGTTGGTAGTACTACTTACGTTCTTTCCAGAGAGTAAAATTTGAAATCACTGCTGGTATTTCATACATTTTTTCATTGCTGTACCAAACTTAGGTTTCGTAGGCGCATATTTTTATTAACAGTTGTAGTTGTGTTACCACGAGTGAGAGGTTTCGCACATTCGTAGGTTTGTAAATGGTAATTTACGGTACGGAATTTATGCAAAGTATGCGCTAAAAGATAAGTAAAGAAAAACAGCAACACGAGGAATTATCCGAGTGTGACGCAATTCAGTAGATTTGCATGATTGATTGAAGAGAAAGTGCTTGCCAAAATATACAAGACAATATCGTGATGGGCCACCTCTGACCCCTTATGCGAGGTGGTGTTCGGCTTGGCATTACTGGACATACTCTTGAGAGGTATCGCACCAAATTATGTCCCATTGGCGCGTTAGATCGTCAAAATCCCGAGGTGGTTTGAGGGCCCTACCAATAATGCTAAACTTCTAGATACATTTTCAATTGTATAGAGACCTGGCGATCTAATGGCAAAGACCAGGCCCTCGGCAAGCACGAAGACAAGTAGTAGGAACTCGCACCGTGTGTGAACGGGCAAAAAGTTTATTGCTGAAGTGTAAGTCCAGGATGGCTTGCCATGAAAGGCGTAGAATATCATCGACGTACTTTCTCTTGAGACGCCCGTGCTCTAGGGGTAGCGTCTTTGATTCATAATCAAAACGTTTTCGGTCACGGGTTCGGTCCCCGCCACTGCCTAAATTTTGATAAATAATCAGCATTGGCGGCCGAAGACTTCCGGCATAAGAAGTCAGCCTCATTCTGCCAACGGCCTTGTCAAAGAGGGCGGAGGAGCGGATAGAGGTTCAGGGCACTCTCTTGTCCTAGGGGTGGGAAATTGCCCCTAAAGGCGGAAGAATCAGCAATGATCAATGACATGAAGATGCAGAAGGCAATGGAAACCACTGCATTAAAGACACGCAACGTGCATCCACAGGACATGTGGCCTGTAATTGAAGAAGTGTCATGATGATCTCTCCATTGGCAAAAGATTCCGGAATAGTCCCCCATTCGGATCTCCGGGAGGGGATTGCCAAGGGGGGGGGGGGGGGGGGTTTACCATGAGAAAAAGACTGAATAATCAGCGAAAGAATAACGTTCTACGAGTCGGGGCGTGGAATGTCAGAAGCTTGAACGTGGTAGGGAAACTAGAAAATCTGAAAAGGGAAATGCAAAGGCTCAATTTAGATATAGTAGGCGTCAGTGAAGTGAAGTGGAAGGAGGACAAGGATTTCTGGTCAGATGAGTTTAGGGTAATATCAACAGCAGCAGAAAATGATATAACAGGTGTAGGATTCGTTATGAATAGGAAGGTAGGGCAGAGGGTGTGTCACTGTGAACAGTTCAGTGACCGGGTTGTTCTAATCAGAATCGACAGGAGACCAACACCGACAACGATAGTTAAGGTATACATGCCAACGTCGCAAGCTGAAGATGAACAGATGGAGAAAGTGTATGAGGATATTGAAAGGGTAATACAGTATGTAAAGGGGGACAAAAATCTAATAGTCATGGGCGACTGGAATGCAGTTGAAGTGGAAGAAGTAGAAGAAAAGGTTACAGGAGAATATGGGCTTGGGACAAGGAATGAAAGAGGAGAAAGACTAGTTGAGTTCTGTAACAAGTTTCAGCTAGTAATAGCGAATACCCTGTTCAAGAATCACAAGAGGAGGAGGTATACTTGCAAAAGGCCGGGAGATACGGGAATATTTCAATTAGATTACATCATGGTCAGACAGAGATTCCGAAATCAGATACTGGATTGTAAGGCGTACCCAGGAGCAGATATAGACTCAGATCACAATATAGTAGAGATGAAGAGTAGGCTGAAGTTCAAGACATTAGTCAGGAAGAATCAACACGCAAAGAAGTGGGATACGGAAGTACTAAGGAATGACGAGATACGTTTGAATTTCTCTAACGCTATAGATACAGCAATAAGGAATAGCGCAGTAGGCAGTACAGTTGAAGAGGAATGGACATCTCTAAAAAGGGCCATCACAGAAGTTGAGAAGGAAAACATAGGTACAAAGAAGGTAGCTGCGAAGAAACCATGGGTAACAGGAGAAATACTTCAGTTGATTGATGAAAGGAGGAAGTACAAACATGTTCCGGGAAAATCAGGAATATAGAAACACAAGTCGCTGAGGAATGAAGTAAATAGGAAGTGCAGGGAAGCTAAGACGAAATGGCTGCAGGAAAAATGTGAAGACATCGAAAGAGATATGATTTTCGGAAGAACAGACTCAGCCTACAGGAAAGTCAAAACAACCTTTGGTGACATTCAAAGCAACGGTGGTAACATGAAGAGTGCAAAGGGGAATTCCACTGTTAAATGCAGAGGAGAAAGCAGATAGGTGGAAAGATTACATTGAAAGCCTCTATGAGGGTGAAGATTTGTCCGATGTGATAGAAGCAGAAACAGGAGTCGATTTAGAAGAGATAGGGGATCCAGCATTAGAATCGGAATCTAAAAGAGCTTTGGAGGACTTACGGTCAAATAAGGCAGAAGGGATAAATAATATTCCATCAGAATTTCTAAAATCACTGGGGGAAGTGGCAACAAAACGACTATTCACGTTGGTGTGTAGAACATATGAGTCTGGCGACATACCATCCGACTTTCGGAAAAGCATCATCCACACAATTCCGAAGACAGCAAGAGCTGACAAGTGCGAGAATTATCGCACAATCAGCTTAACAGCCCATGTATCGAAGCTGCTTACAAGAATAATATACAGAAGAATCGAAAAGAAAATTAAGAATGTGCTAGGTGACGATCAGTTTGGCTTTAGGAAAAGTAAAGGGACGAGAGAGGCAAATCTGACGTTACGGCTAATAATGGATGCAAGGCTAAAGAAAAATCAAGACACTTTCATAGGATTTCTCGACCTGGAAAAAGCGTTCGACAATATAAAATGGTGCAAGCTGTTCGAAATTCTGAAAAAAGTTGGGGTAAGCTATAGGGAGAGACGGGTAGTATACAATATGTACAACAACCAAGAGGGAATAATAAGAGTGGACGATCAAGAACGAAGTGCTCGTATTAAGAAGGGTGTAAGACAAGGCTGTAGCCTTTCGCCCCTACTCTTCAATCTGTACATTGAGGAAACAATGATGGAAATAAAAGAAAGGTTCAGGAGAGGAATTAAAATAAAAGGTGAAAGGATATCAATGATACGATTCGCTGATGACATTGCTATCCGGAGTGAAAGTGAAGAAGAATTAAATGATCTGCTGAACGGAATGAACAGTCTAATAATGAGTACACAGTATGGTTTGAGAGTAAATCGGAGAAAGACGAAGGTAATGAGAAGTAGTAGAAATCAGAACAGCGAGAAACTTATCAGGATTGATGGTCACGAAGTCAATGAAGTTAAGGAATTCTGCTACCTAGGCAGTAAAATAGCCAATGGCGGACGGAGCAAGGAGGACTTCAAAAGCAGACTCGCTATGGCAAAAAGGCATTTCTGGCCAAGAGAAGTCTACTAATATCAAATACCGGCCTTAATTTGCGGAAGAAATTTCTGAGGATGTACGTCTGGAATACAGCATTGTATGGTAGTGAAACATGGACTGTGGGAAAACCGGAACAGAAGAGAATCGAAGCATTTGAGATGTGGTGCCATAGACGAATGTTGAAAATTAGGTGGACTGATAAGGTAAGGAATGAGGAGGGTCTACGCAGAAGCGGAGAGGAAAGGAATATGTGGAAAACACTGATAAGAAGAAGGGACAGGATGATAGGACATCTGCTAAGACATGAGGGAATGACTTCCATGGTACTAGAGGGAGCTGTACAGGGGAAAATCTGTAGAGGAAGACAGAGATTGAAATGCGTCAAGCAAATAATTGAGGACGTAGGTTGCAAGTGCTACTCTGAGATGAAGAGGTTAGCACAGGAAAGGAATTCGTGGCGGGCCACATCAAACGAGTCAGTAGACTGATGACAAAAAAACAAACTTGTATGCGCAGATGATTACCAGAGGTTTCCCGCTATGAAAAGAAATGGTATCGCAGACCATAACGCCTGGTTGTCACGCCGCGTGGTGACAGTCATGTTGGTGTCTCACCACTGTCCGTGGCGTCTCCAGCACGTCTTGGGCCTGGAATTTTATTGATTGGAGTAGCATTCACTTCAGTGATTAGTCCCACTTCAAAATGAGCCCCTGTGACCATCGAGGACGTGTGTGGTAACCCCTCAGGCAGCGGTTGTATTCTCACCTGGCTGTCGCCCGCCACGCTACCCTGACAACGAAGAGTAATGGTCTGAGTGTCATTTCATTCCAGAATAGTGATACGTCGATGATATTCTACTGCCAGTTTTGTTGGCTTCACCTAAAGTCATCCTGGGCTTACATTTCAACAAGACAATGCACACGGCGAGAGTTTCTACTGATCTTGCTTGCCAAACCTCTAACTTCACCATCAGTGTCGGCAGATCTCTTCCCCGTAGATAACGTTTGGAACGTTATGGGCCAGACCCTCCAACCATCTAGGGATTTTGGATAAATAAACAAATTTTTCTGAATTTTAATTATTTATTCATCTATACATGTTCATCACATCTACCGATTTACGTCCCATTCGGGTAATTTCTTCGCAGTTCGCCTTCTTTTCTGTCTTAGGGTGTAATTTCCATTGGAGTGAATTTTGGTGAGGCCTATGGCTATTTTAGTCAGAGCCTCTCCTGGAATTGTAGGATATCTACCAAAAATAGTTCAAGAGAAGAGTAGGAGCATAAAATCTGTGCCCTTGAGGTGCAGGCAGAAAACGAAATGGAGTAAGTAGATAGGGTTCTGGGAGAGTTGGCGCCTGGAGAATGGAAACTGGAAGTTGCTCGGGAGGTAGCTAGCAGAAGGATATATTCATGCAGTTTCGCTCTATATATAACAAATTGATTTGGTCCAATGTTAGAGTTTAGAGATGAGGACTATTTTATAGTTGTAGATGGAGGTGCTGGAAACGTGAACAGACCTCAACAGCCAAGAAGCCAAAAGCAGTTATAAATTCAACCAGAAAGCAAAAGCTTCTCGTGTCAGGTTGTTCTCAAGGCAAATTGTTGGCCAACAGCAGGAAGTTTTGGGAAATGAGTACTAGGTCATAAGCATTTTGAAGCCCAGTGCAGGGTTGAATCAAGTGACAGGACGTAGGGAAGTTACGTAGGAATTTTGCAAGTGGGTGTGATGTAAGAAATGTGGTTGAAACTGGGACTGTTCTTGACAGGAGCAGGGAGTATGACATAGCTGGTGACCTGGAGGACTCAGACTGATGACACGGATGTCCACCTCTTACAACAGTCAGAGTCGTGATCGGCCACACCTCAGTACAGTTGTTAGCCATATTAACGTGGTGAATAGGGGTGGCAAGATCACTCAAGGGAAAATTTCTTCAGTGTTTAATATAACAACTGCTGCTTTTTAGACTGAAGTCAACTGAGAGGCATCATTGGTTAACGCACGTCTCTATAACAAAGGAACAACCGTCAAAAAGACCATATATCCAAGCATTGTAGGAATTAGCAATTTTCACCAAAACTTTAGAGATATTATAGATAAAGTTAGTGAACTGATTGCGTAAGTGGACGCTCACATTACATATACTTCAGAGCACAATGTGGCAGTTGAGGGTCTTCCTACACCTACATGTAGATTGTCTGCTTATTTTTCGAAGAGCCCTTTGCGGAGTCGTGGAGTGACGCCATGTACGTGAAAAACTGTATCCTATTTGAATCTACTGCCGTATCAAAGCACTGCACCGCACAAGTCAGTGACTGTTGTGCAGGAGCAGTTCAATTTAGTGACACTTAACTTGTAACTACAGATACCTGAAGATCCCCTAACCTGATTTCAGGACATAACTAATGAAGCTTGAGAGAATTCTAGTTTCACTTTACAGAAAGTACCAAAAATTAGTTGTATCTTGTGACATTAGTATTAATCGTATAAGTGATGGCGCAAGAAAAATAATGTTGGGGGTTCTACTAAATTTATATCATCTGGTGCGGACTTTGCTCTTTTAAACCAGACTGAAGACGACTATCCGCCATTCCCACAAATGCCATTACATGCTTGTCCCACTTCATATCACTCTGCAATGTTTAATCGACGTGACTGTGGTAAGCGCTACACTACGAATGGAGTATTCAAACATTACAGGATTATTTTTCCTATTCATCTGCATTAATTTACAATTATCTAAATTTAGAGTTAGCTGCCATTCTTTACACCAATCACAAATCCTGTCCAAGTCATCTTGTATCCTCCTAGACTCAAAGACGACACCTTTCCGTACACCACAGCATCATCAGCAAACAGCCGCACATTGCTATCTACCCTACCGAAAAGATCATTTATGTAGATGGAAAACAACAGCGGACCTACCACACTTCCCTGGGCCACTCCAGATGGTACCCTCACCTCCGATGAACACTCACCATCGAGGACAACGTACTGGTTTCTATTACTTAAGAAGTCTTTGAGCCACTCACATATTTGGGAACCAATCTGATATGCTCGTACCTTAGTTAGGAGTCTGCAGTGGTGCACCGAGTCAAAAGCTTTCAGGAAGTCAAGGAATATGGCATCAGTCGGATACCCTTCATCCATGGTTCGCAAGATATCATGACCCCTTTTAAAATTTTGAAACTGGGCCTCAGTATCTTATCTTTTTATTGTCATTCTTGTGCAAAATGGCTCGGAGCACTATGGGACTTAACATCTGAGGTCATCAGTCCCCTAGAACTTAGAACTACTTAAACCTAATTAACCTAAGTATGTCACACACATCCATGCCCGAGGCACGATTGGAACCGGCGACCGTAGCGGTCGCGCGGTTCCAGACTGAAGCGCCTAGAACCGCTCGGCCACTCCGGCAGGCCCCACGACTTAAATCTTGCAGCAGTTATCAAACGCGCCAGTGGAGGAATGAAACGCTGTACCGCAAGGGCCCCTTACTAACCTTGTGGTCAGCATGGAAGCACATTTCAGACCATGCACTGTTGTCCTTGGTGATCGCAAATCGTGTTAAGAACCACGTCCAGTTTTGTGTAATGTAGAGGTGACCATCACGAATCGTGGCGATTGCTTTGCAGCGCACTGTCTTTGAATAAAAGTGTTATTTCTGGTCGTGTCATGACTTTCTGGACTACATTGTAGCTGTTCTTTCTACGTATGGTCCAAATTTAATCGGGCTTGGCAATGACAACTCACGTGAAAGTTACTTACGCCCTTACGTTTAGCACCACAGTGTATATATCATCTGTGATATCAGCATTATGAACATTTTGCCGCTTTTGTTCCCCAACGAGCCTTAAAAAAGTCTCTTTTGCCACATTTCTAAGTAATTTTTAATTATGGTTAATATCGAATTGCTTTTAATGCTTCTTGGTCTGAAAGGCCATTTGCCTTTTCGGGACATTATTTCCCTGAAGTAAGAATGAACGCAACTGGTATCTACAGATGTGTTACTCTTCCCTTACATTCTGGTTGAGCGCCGGCCGGTGTGGCCGTGCGGTTCTAGGCGCTTCAGTTTGGAACCGCGTGACCGCTACGGTCGCAGGTTCGAATCCTGCCTCGGGCATGGATGTGCGTGACATACTTAGGTTAGTTAGGTTTAAGTAGTTCTAAGTTCTAGGGGACTGATGACCTCAGATGTTGAGTCCAATAGTGCTCCGAGCCATTTTGCACAAGAATGACAATAAAAAGATAAGATACTGAGGCCCAGTTTCAAAATTTTAAAAGGGGTCATGATATCTTGCGAACCATGGATGAAGGGTATCCGACTGATGCCATATTCCTTGACTTCCGGAAAGCGTTTGACTCGGTGCCCCACTGCAGACTCCTAACTAAGATACGAGCATATCGGATTGGTTCCCAAATATGTGAGTGGCTCAAAGACTTCTTAAGTAATAGAACCCAGTACGTTGTCCTCGATGGTGAGTGTTCATCGGAGGTGAGGGTACCATCTGGAGTGGCTCAGGGAAATGTGGTAGGTCCGCTGTTGTTTTCCATCTACATAAATGATCTTTTCGATAGGGTAGATAGCAATGTGCGGCTGTTTGCTGATGATGCTGTGGTGTACGGAAAGGTGTCGTCTTTGAGTGAGTGTAGGAGGATACAAGATGACTTGGACAGGATTTGTGATTGGTGTAAAGAATGGCAGCTAACTCTAAATATAGATATATGTAAATTAATGCAGATGAACAGGAAAAAGAATCCCGTAATGTTTGAATACTCCATTAGTAGAGTAGCGCTTGACACAGTCACGTTGATTAAATATTTGGGCGTAACATTGCAGAGGGATATGAAGTGGGACAAGCATGTAATGGCATTTGTGGGGATGGCGGATAGTCGTCTTCAGTTCATTGGCAGAATTTTGGGAAGATGTGGTTCATCTGTAAAGGAGACCGCTTATAAAACACTAATACCACCTATTCTTGAGTACTGCTCGAGCGTTTGGGATCCCTATCAGGTCGGATTGAGGGAGCATATAGAAGCAATTCAGAGGCGGGCTGCTAGATTTGTTACTCGTAGGTTTGATCATCACGCGAGTGTTACGGAAATGCTCCAGCAACTCGGTCGGGAGTCTCTAGAGGAAAGGAGGCGTTCTTTTTGTGAATCGCTGCTGAGGAAATTTAGAGAACCAGCATTTGAGGCTGACTGCAGTACAATTTTACTGCCGCCAACTTACATTTCGCTGAAAGACCACAAAGATAAGAGAGATTAGGGCTCGTAGAGAGGCATGTAGGCAGTCAGTCTTCCCTAGTTTTGTTTGGAAGTGGAACAGGGAGAGAAGATGCCAGTTGTGGTACGAGGTACCCTCCGCCACGCACCGTGGATTGTGGAGTATGGATGTAGATGTAGATGTAGAAGTACACATGTACAAGGCAGCGTTAGTGTTCATTTGTGCATCATCACCAGGCGAATTGTCTTGTGTATCTTAGTTAATTTGTACGAACCATGGATCAATATTAATTATACAAACAACAATGTTTAATGAAAATACAGTACTTATGAGTTAGTGGCGTCTGACGAATTCGTACATACTGGAGACACCATACGACAACAGCCGGGTGGTTCCTTCGCCGCCAATGCGTCAGCAGGTCGTCAACCTGCTGCGCACTCCTAACTGGGAAATGACTCGCGTGAATGTGCTAGGAAGGCGGCAGGCCTACTGGCCCGACATCACGCAGGACACCAAGGGGGCAGCCTATTCCTGCGAGACATGCGTACCAACCCAGTCAGCACCCCCGACAATACTTCCAAGCCTGGTTAACGCTTCAGCGACAATGGCAGTGCGCCTATGTGGGCTATGCCTGCCGCTTCCTCAGATAGATGTTACTCAAGGTCACAGACTCACTTTACAAGTTCCATTACTTGTTACGAATGTCAAATACTACATTAAGCAAAACTATAAATCACTTGAAGAAGATAATCGCCATTGAAGAGCGCCAAAAAACAATCTTTTCGAGTAATGGCTTTCAACTTTCCTCCAGTATGTGTTAGAATTTATGGACTGAAAACGGCTGAACTTGCCAGTCACTGCGCCTCTCCCCCCAGCCTCCCCTGCCGAAAACGAATGGTTGGTCCGCACCGTCAAGTTTCGGAAGATGTTTTCAGCTACACTCAATGCCGAGTCTCTGAATCAGTTCCTCGCCTCCTATAGAACCACTGCACAGAGATTGGGTGCACTCCAGTGGACCTACAGCATGGCTACCGACAGCGGACCACCTGGGACTTCCAAGCACCTACAACATTCCCACGCCAATACAACTATCTCCCCCACATAAAGGATTTGTTTAGAACCTTCAAGAGGATCTCTTTATGGATACCAGATGTCATCGGAGTTGTTCAAAGATGACAAATGTTCACAGTGGACGCCAATGACTCCATGTTGATATGGCACTCAACCAGTTGCACACACACTTAGCGGCTTCCTCGTCGAGACAACCACCAGCCCCGCGGAGGCAGCTCGATACGACATCAGAGGTTTGGTAGCCCCAACTTCCGACTTCAGCGTAGTCCCATGGAATGGGACACTTTCCAGCTCTAAAATCACTCACTTCCGGCCTGGTCCAGGAAACCAGAATTCTGGCTCAGGCTGACACCTGCGTCAGCAACACATCACCGCCGCAAGTAGAGAACACAGCAATACCAGATGGCGAGAACGACAGTGAACTCCTATTTGGCGTGGCCAACCATACCTTCCGTCTACTTATACAGCGATTGTGGTACCAACAGTGACACTTCCGGTCCCACCTGCAGATTTAAGGTGGGAAGGACGCTATATCGCTAGCATCTGACAGTGAGATCGATACCTTTCGACGTTCGCCAGCAACTTCGCTTGCGTACTGTAAGAGGCGCCAGCATGCGATCACATGGATTTGGCCGCTTACGTTAAGCCAAAAATAAAACTTGACCACCATGTTGCTGATAACAGTCAGCATCGTGATGTGATAATTCTGTACCTCCCTTACACCATGCTGTCATGAACTGACGGTTTCCTGGATTTCAATTGGAATGTTCTTTGGACTGCTGTTATATGGATACTTGAGAGACTGGTTTGACCCTGAACTATCTGGTTTAATCTCTTGGTGTGTTGTGCAATTTGCAAGTACCCTGTGTAGGCTCTAATTTCAATTGATCAAGTGTTTAAAGTGGATCAATATTCTCTGCGAAATAAAGAGTATGTTGCACCGCAGAAGGTGCAACAAAAGTTACTCTTCTCACAAATTTAGTGTGGCAGTTGGCTAAAGACGTTAGAAAAGAAGAAACAGAGGCAGTCCATTGGCACTAAGTGTGACTTCGAATTCGAAGGTGGATTATGTCGCTATTTTGTTGAAGATTACCTTGACTGAACCCTGTTCTTCATCGATTTTTTTCGGGTATTTCTTAATAGTATTCCCACAAAAAATGCATACCACTTTGATAAAAAAAAATTGAATGAAAGGGGCTGGATGTGAAATATTGTCAACAGCTGTCACGTAAGTACAGATGAAGCAGACTGGTGACAAATTTCTTTTTGTTTTTAGAGGAATGATTCTTTCTGATGCAGTAGACGCAAATATGTCTCAAAATGAGGATCACCGACAGAATACTGCGGAGGTTAGGGACTGATACTCTACACTGATTGGCCTTTTACTATTGAATGATGGATTAACCTCCACTAATTTAATTCATTTGCTGACTTCCTGTTAGCGTTCTGTAGCGTTGTTTCTGCAGTTATCGCTTGTTGACGTTTTTTGTGTGACCGAATTTGTTTTGCCGCTCACTTTGATAATTAGCGACACAAACAAGAGTGTGTTATAATTACAGGTCCTGGTAATGATCACTGATTGAATGTTCAGTTTTAGCACTGCATGTCGAAAATAAACGAACCCAATAAGGCTGTGCAAATAGAGTGACCGCTGCCGCAGCGCACTGAATTACTGTTTGCTCGTGTCCCGTGAATGGGGACCGTATGAATATGCAGAGGGGTGCGGCGTGTTACGATTACTGCTTCATCTCCAGCTGCTTGACTGGAGAGCCTCGGGGTGGGTCGCTGTAAATCCTGCTTATGGAACCATGCACTGTTTCTCTGAGTTTGATTGCGAGACTACAAACGAGAAATCGTCAAATTTCTACATCTTATTCCAACCGCTTTTACTGTATTCTAGGCGCACCAACGGCCTTTTTCATGTGGACGGGCTGTGTAGAGGGTGGAGGAGGGAGGGGGTTGAGGGGGAGGCAGCTTGGATCCACCGTCTGCAGTCTACGGCGAACCTCTTTAATGGGATTTCTACCATAGGGGTCTACCACTGATTTGAATTAATTACTTACAGTTATAACACAACTACTTTGTCATTGAAGAGATGGCACTTTTAACGTCGTCATAAACTGAGCCACGTCTTCCTACAACTATCGAGCACTTAAAGTTTACACTAATCTACGTGAAGTTTAAGAACAAATGCAAACCATAACAGTTACGGCGAATTTGTCTGACATGATACTTTGAACAGCTTTATACTTTAAACGATACTGTCACGTTATTAGTAAACATTTAATTTGTAGGCAGTTTTGAGCGATAGAGCTACACTTCACAAATCCAGGAAATTATCGACTTTACTCTGTTTCTAAGGATTTCTGGAGACTTCCCTCGGATGTACGGAGAATACTGGCATTGAAAATCCCTTCCGGAACATTCGCAACTGGAATTACTGTTTCCTATACTGTTAGGTCGCCTGGTGTTTGTGTGGTAGGATCTATAATGGATCGAATCTCGAGCAACATTCTTTCATTTTAACCACTCTTCCTCATTTCTCACGGACAGTGTTCTAACATAGCGTTATTTCGACTCTAAAGAAATGAAATGTGAAAGATTTTTATATGTGTAAGCATCTTTAATTTATACACATTAATTGTTAGATATAAAGGACACTGTGTTTTGTCTCACTTTAACTGCGTTTAAGATGTAGCTCTAAATTAACAGACTTTGAACATAGAATTGTAGTTGGAGCTGCGCACATGGGATATTCCATTTCGGAAATCGTTACGGAATTCATTATTCCGAGATCCACAGCTTCAAGAGTGCGCCGAAATACCAAATTTCAGGCATTACCTCTCACCATGGTTAACACAGTGGCCAAAGGCCTTCACTTAACGACTGGGAGCAACGGCGTTTGTGTAGAACTGTCTACGTGAAGTATCCGTATAAATCAATATGGGACGTATGACGAACGTATCCGTTGGTACAGTGCGGCGAGTTTCGGCATCAATGGACTAAGGCAGCAATCTAACGACACGAGTGACTTTGTTAACAGCACGACACCGTCTGAAGAGCCTCTCCTGGGTTGCTAACCATACCGGTGGGACCCTAGACTATCGGAAAACGGTCGGATGGTCAGATGAGTTCAGATTTCAGTTGGTAAGAGCTGATGGCAGGGTTGGTGTGTGCCACAGATCCCACGAAGGCAAAGATAGGTTGTCAACAAGGCACTGTGCAAGCTCGTGGTGGTTCAAATGGCTCTGAGCACTATGGGACTTAACATCTGTGGTCATCAGTCCCCTAGAACTTAGAACTACTTAAACCTAACTAACCTAAGGACATCACACACATCCATGCCCGAGGCAGGATTCGAACCTGCGACCGTAGCAGTCCCGCGGTTCCGGACTGAGCGCCTGAACCGCTCGGTCACACCGGCCGGCAAGCTCGTGGTGGCTCCATAGTGGTGTGAGCTGAGTTTGTATGAAATGATTACGTCCTCTGGTCCTACTAAACAGATTATTGACTGGAAATACTTATTTCTTTCTACATGGAGACCAATTGCAGCCATTCTAGTACTTCATGTTCCCAAACAAAGATGAACCGCTCGGTCACACCGGCCGGCAAGCTCGTGGTGGCTCCATAGTGGTGTGAGCTGAGTTTGTATGAAATGATTACGTCCTCTGGTCCTACTAAACAGATTATTGACTGGAAATACTTATTTCTTTCTACATGGAGACCAATTGCAGCCATTCTAGTACTTCATGTTCCCAAACAAAGATGAACCGCTCGGTCACACCGGCCGGCAAGCTCGTGGTGGCTCCATAGTGGTGTGAGCTGAGTTTGTATGAAATGATTACGTCCTCTGGTCCTACTAAACAGATTATTGACTGGAAATACTTGTTTCTTTCTACATGGAGACCAATTGCAGCCATTCTAGTACTTCATGTTCCCAAACAAAGATGAAATTTTCATGGATGACACTGTGCGAAGTCACCAGACCACAGCTGTTCGCATTTGGTTTGAGAAACACTCTGGACAATGCGAGGGAATGATTTGGCCACCCAGATCACCCAGCACGAATCCCATGCAACACTCGTGGGACATAATCGAGATGTCAGTTCATGAACAAAATGTTGTACCATCAACACTTTCCCAATTATGGACAACTATAGAGTCAGCATGGCTCAATATGTATGCAGGAGACTTCTAGCGACAGTCTGAGTCCAAGCAACGTCGAGCTGCTGAACTATGCCGGGGAAAAGGAGGTCCGACACGATATTAGGAGGCTTCAGATGACTTTTGTCACCACAGTGTGTGACGTGAACAGCGCCAGGACACTGAGACGTCGCCTGATCGGTGAGATGTGTAGTGATTAGTAGATTGCATTCGCACGTAAGAGGATAACAGTTCAGATCCCCATTCTGCTACCCAGATTTGGCTTCTCTTTGATTTCCCTAAATCTCTCCCGGTAACCGCCGGGATGGATTCTTTGAAAAGAGCGTAGGTAAGTTCTTTCCCCATCCGTTCGTAATCTGAGCTGCTTCTGCGTCTCTAGATACCGCTCTGTCGACATTACGTAAAACAGTAATCTTCTTTCCAGTTTTGACAGACTTTGAGAGGGACTTCATTGTGTGTCTCCGCGTAGCCGGCCGGTCTAATACCCAGATGCGTGGGGCATTCGGAGCTGGCAGTGGTCCGATGTGGCTGAAGAAAAGCTCATATAACAATACTGCTGTATTTCATGAGGTGATTTGTTATCTGATTACTGGTAAAAATGAAGTGTTATTTTCCCTATATTCGTATTTTGTTGTACGAATAAACGCAGTTAATGTTGAGTTAAATATAATGGCGATGAAAAAGCTTCGATTTGAGAGCATTGGTGCAGCATATAAGCACCAAGCGAGACTCATACGCTGGTATGTAAACACCGACATGTAGGCAAGGGGATATTGTGGCCTTTCAACATCAACTTTTTGATCGGCCCCAGTAGTTATAATTAAAGTGCAATTACTCATAGATGTCAAGTGTGTGCTACAACTATCTTATGGCAGCGAAACTTGGTTGGTGTGCGTTAATGTGTAACCGATTCACGTTCGAACAAAATAGTGCCGATATTAGTCAACAGATGCAAATCTGGCGTTGTGAAAGCAAGGAAGATGCATAGAAAAGTGTCCATATATAATGGTTAGGAACGAAACGTGGGCCGGAAAGGTCAAACAAGCGAAAAAGGCATTATTTTGATTTTGTTATCAACAGCTGCTTTCACAATATGTTCATTATGAGCACAGGAGACGGCGTCTAGATGCTGCATCTATGAAAAGACGTGATCAACAGCTGCCCGCAGCTGTTTCGGTGAAATCTCAGCAACGTCTTCCTGCATACTGGCCTTCAGATCAGGTAGAGACCGATGTGAACGAGTGACGCAGATTCAGATCACGTGATCTTGCATGCCGTGCATATGGAAAACCTATGGATATAAACTTGCGGGCAACAAAGGTGCTTGTGACTCACACCAACAGTCATATAGGGTGAGTTGAATGGCATTTTGCGCACATCGCACTGTCTAAGAGTATCCCAAATACGGCAGTTGTGTGTATTCGCTGCACCATGACGTGCAAAATGTGAGCCGCCGCTCCACAAAATATTGGGTGGTGATATCTCATCAACTTCCACCCGTTTAAGAAACCTAAGATCAAATTCAAAACGTTTCTGCGGTCATGAAGTTTTAGTTGATGCCCTGTCTGGATCTTGTATATATATCACTGAAATACAGACCACAAAGCTCTCTGTACTGTAGACAGTGGCACAGAGAATTCTCGTGACTCTGTGCGACAACTGGAGCTACCCGGGCAAGTGCCGCATTGTCATTTACAGCAACAGCCACTTGGTCAGTAACTTCCAGCCGGATAGGACGCCTTCCTCTTCCAGTTGCCACACCACGCTCACCCATGTCTTTGAAACACATTATAATCTTGTTTAAACCATTTAATAACGTCGAGCGTCCACTGAGACATTTCAGTCAGCGATGCTCTCTCAATGCAGCAGTGTAATTTCTGCTGTTCACATGAAACAGGTTCACTAACACACATGCTCTTTCGTCTAGATAGCGTTATGACATAAATTACAAGGTGGGTGTCACACAGTTATACAAATGGTGCAGAGCACCAGATTTCCACCTGGTGGCCAAAATTAGAACTGTTTCCTGCGTTAATCGGTTCCACATTAACGCACTAGTATTAGTATAGCTACGAAGTATCGCTACTTTACAATAATTGTAGCTCACGCTGAACCTCAGCCAGTAGCTAACCATAATATATATTCTACTTCTATTGCTTGAATATCAGTGGAAATATGTTATTTTCCTTTGCTTCAGGTAATTTTGCTAGTCTATAGTTTAATTTTCTTTCCATTGTTTTCTAGGCGCTTTAGTCCGGATCCGCGCGACCGCTACGGTCGCAGGTTCGAATCCTGCCTCGTGCATGGATGTGTGTATTGTCCTTAGGTTAGTTAGGTTTAAGTTGTTCTAAGTTCTAGGGCACTGATGACCTGAGATGTTAAGTCCGACATTGCTCAGAGCCATTGAACCATTTTCCATTGTTTTCACTGCTGTGTCTACGGGCAAATATTTTGTTTTAGCATTGTACACATGTATCCTCGTAGTACTACTTACGGCAGAGCAGTGGCGCCAATACAACTTGTACAACTACACTAGCATCGCCACTCTGCAAATCACACACACACAGGTTTCAATGAACCACCTTCGCACTAATTCTCCATCATTCAACTCTAGAACAGCGAGCAGAAAAAGCGAACACCACAATGTTTCCGTGAATTCTGATTTCCCTTTTGTTACTGTGATGATCATTTCTCCCTCCGTAGGTGTGGTATCGATAGCTACGATGCCACAACGTAGGTGCGCCCTGCTAGGTTGGCACTACGACATCGACACCGACGAAAGCGCCCTCTAGCCGGCGCTGTGCACCTCTACGAGCGCCGCTCCGGATTCTGCCCATTGGAACCCGAGCAGACGAGCAAGGAACATTGCTTCTATTTCATAGTGGGCGAGCCACTACAGATTTAGCCTGTGTAACTTACGTGAGCTTTGAGACATCTGACTTCGCACCTACGTGCTGCTCAGTGCAAAGTTATATATTCATATTTTTCCTGTAGCAAAGGTGATTTAAATTTAAACGCAGTACCGAAACATTTCTCCTTTTCCTGCTCCTACTAACTTCCTGCATTCGGCCTGCCCTTCAGTTTACAGGAGCAGACCCACACGCCGCCTTCCAGGCGGGATACAAAAGTAGGTCGTCGTCAACAAAATATATTCGCATTCGGAGGAGAAATTTTGTGGTTGAAAGTTCGTGAGAAAATAACGTCGCATTGAGAAATGCTTTTGTTTTGGTGATTTCTACTCCAAATTCTGTGTAATGTCCGTGACACTCACTGCCCCATTTCTAGGTAACACAAAAAAATGCTGCTCTTCTCTCAACTTTTTCGAAGCACTCCGCTGATATTATCTGGTAAGGATCCCACCTCGCGCGTTCTTGTTCTTGTAAAATTGCAATCAGGAGACACTCATTCAATGCACAGTAATTACAAATATTCAGCGACAACTTATATACAATAAATCGAAATGCACCTTGGAGGAATGGTAAGTTCATTTGTGCATTGAAGCAAAGGCGTATGTTGATGAGTGAAATACGTTCTCGGCTACTTAGCAGTTATTATAAACCGTTTTGCTAAGGAATTACATTCTTACGGAGAAGGAACCGCGTGCATTTGCAGTACATCTTTCCACAAAAACGTTAAAAAGTCTGGCGGGTGTTTAAAGTGAGACATCTGTTTGGTATGACTGGTAAACTGCCACAGTAAACTGATTTCAGGCTCACAAAATGGAAAAGAAGTCGGGAATAAAGAGTGCGGTGGCTGTTTTATGTTTGTGGGGCACAGAAAACCACGTTTCATAGATCATAAAGGATTTTACGACTTGCCACGCCCTCAAAAGAATTCCATCAGTTGGTTCCCTTACGTCTGAGTATCACTACAGTGCTAGGAAATTATTTACTATCGTTAACCAGTGCGGGAAATTCGATGTTATAACCATGTAAATTACAGAATGTATGTCGTATATATAAGAAATTCACGTAAGATTGATTCTCCAGTAACACGTAGAGTGATAATATTACCAGGCTGTCAGTACACTACGTCGTGCTGTTATAACGCAACTTATGAGTGTATATATGTATTCTGTTCTTGACTCACCACATAGATTTCCCCTTTCCCCGCGGAGTCCACTCACCTGCAAAAACGAAAAGTAACGAAATTATTATTTATAGACATACACCGTATTTCATTAAAATACAAGGTGATTATAATTAAACTTTCAAAACTCTGTAGACATAACACCACTAGTCAGAATGTCAAATTGCAACGGTATATTATCGTAGAAGGGGGAAAACGTACGGCAGAAGAAAATAAAGTAGTGTGAAAAATTGATCAATAGATGGCGCTATGTGTGTCAGAATACGTAAATAAAACACTTGTCATGCGCACGACCCACTGAAGTAGGTATAAACTCGCCAGCTACAGAGCTTTGCTCTTTTCGCGTCTGCGACTTTCGCCATGACTGTCTCAATGCTGGATCGCGCACTGCTTGTAAAGCTGTATTAAAAGAATGATGGCTGTGCACACGCCGCTCTGCAGAAGTTCCAGACACTGAAGGTTTTGAAAAAAGGGGTTGGTCCTCTGACTGCCATGGGTCTGGAGAAAATGATTCCAAAATTATAAAAGACGGGTTCTTTCAGTGTGCAACCTGGTAGAGTGAGGGAACGAATTGATGCGACGTCAGTGGAAGCAGTGGCCACAGCAATGTAGTAGGGGACGAGTGGTGGTGTGCAAACCTGTAGTGCACGGAGAATTGCCAAACATTGGATATATCCGTGAGCTCGGTGCGTAAACTCCTACAGAATTCTTTCTTTACTATCCATTCAAAATTTCCCATGCGCACGAGTTGCTTCCTGTTGACTTGCCAGCAAGAGAGACATTTGCTTTAGAATTTCTTGCTTGCATGAAAGTGGACAACGATTGGCCATGGGGGTATTTCGTGGAGAAGCGCACTTCCATGTGACAGGATATGTCAATGCGCGGAGTTACCGAATATGGGCAACAGAAAATCCACACACAGATCAACCAGTACCTTTTCATCCTGATAAGGTCACTGCGTGGCGCGTGTCATAGGGTCATATTTTTTCGAAGAGACAGGTGCTTCCGATCCTGTTACCTGTACCGTCACTGGTAAGCACTATGAGTGTCTTTTGCTCAACCACGTCATTCCAGCTCTCCAACAGCACAGATGTGTGGATGGGATCATTTTTATGCAAGATGGCACACCTCCGCACATTACAAATCCAGTTAAGCAGCTACTGAAGCGCCATTTCGTAAATGGTAGAATTATCAGCCCCCATTTCCATACAGCCTGTCCGTACCAATCACCTGATCTTAATCCGTGTGACTTCTGGCTGTGGAGCTATCTGAAAGATGTTGTGTTCAGTGTTCCCATTGCAAACTTAGCTGCATTGAAGGCAGAAATTACGCAACACATTCTGAACGTGACCTCAGAAAGACTTCGATCAGTTGTGGAACATGCTTTTTCTAGATTTCATCTTGTTGCAGAAAACGGTGGACAGCATATTGAACATATTTAGCGCCAGTCACACGGAAATTAATAATCCGATTTGATTTTGATTGATGCTTTTTATGCGGTTTTTAAGCCTCTGGACAAATAAAAACTGATGTGTGTGATACTTTTTGTGCCTTTTTAGGCTTCAGGACACTTAAAAACTGATTATTCCCAGTCGATGTGATATGACCTTGCCGTGGACGTAACTAACAGTATCACATCTGTACACACAAGGACAATGAGTAGTACAGTTTGCTTAACGTCAAACGTACACCTTAGACATTGTTGTATGATTCATTTGTCATTTGTAGTCAACCACTGCTAAATTATGATGCTTATAGCGCCATCTATTACTACATATTGTAACTATTCATTTTTCTTCTGCCATGCGTTTTCCACCTTCTTTGATAATACTCCTTTGCAATTTGACGTCATTCTGACCAGTGGTGTTATTTCTGCTGCGGTTCTGAAAATTTAAATTAAATACTTAAATTAAAATCACCCTCTCCTTTCACATATATTCAACATAACAATTAGATATGTTGAACACGGCTCTTCATGCGATCAATTTCATGCAGATACCAGGAAAGGAGAGTAACAAGCAATCAGGAATACCCGATTCTAAAAATAGTTATGTTTTTGATATGCCAATACGAGTAATAGACTCAGTGCCATTTCTGGCAGTCGAAGTGTGAAATATTAAACATTCTACGTGATGAATAATTTTATTTACTTGTGAACTATGTTATAGGTAAGGAAAGAACGCGCGAAGTAAAAAAAAAACAGGTTCGACGTAATATAACATAAAACGTTATGAGAAATTCTATAAACTGAGACACGGGAATGGATCGTCACACCACAATGCCACACTAACTCATAAATTAATTTACGACTCAGGGGTTGCATTTTCAGACGACAAAGATAAAAATACCACTTAACAGATTACAGTAAGTTAGTTAGATAACTCTGATGACAACAGGAATTGAAAAAAGAAAACATTTATATCCAGAGCGTATGCAAAGAGACATCCAACCAAATTGAAAACATAAAATGAACAAGAACAGAAGAAAAACTCTGGTAAGTTTACGCACTGTTAAGTACCAATTTCGGTTTGGTGGTGTTCGTTCCCAAGATGTTTGTAGTTTCTTAATATGAAAGCTACGTTAGTGGGAAAATAAATAGGCTAATTTACATCAAACGAGAGAGCATCTGCAACGACCTTCTGAGGGACGTCGTCGACGTAGCTGTTTTATGATTTATACTGGACAACAAAGAGGCGACTCTGAAACAAGATACAAGAAACGTCTTCATACTCTATCACTGAATGAAAATAGTAGCTCCTATCAAATCCAGACGACCACGTGACGCTATCCGTCCGCAGCGTCATTCTCTACCAAATGGTGCCGTTAGGGAGTAATACGGAGGGGATCCTCTCTTTCAGTTATTGTCGGCTTTTCAGAGCTTGGAGCTGTTGCTCCTTATTCAGTTATCTAGTCAACTCGTAAATGGGACTTAGAGAGCCTCGTTCCAGTCCTCTCACCAGGAAAAAAATCTTCAGTACTACCGGGAAGGCAGGCCATTGTGGCCGTGCGGTTCTAGGCGCTTCAGTTTGGAACCGCGTGACCGCTACGGTCGCAGGTTCGAATCCCGCCTCGGGCATGGATGTGTGTGATTTCCTTAGGTTAGTTAGGTTTAAGTAGTTCTAAGTACTAGGGGACTGAAGACCACAGATGTTAAGTCCCATAGTGCTCAGAGCCATTTGAACCATCTGAACTATCGGGAATTTATTTCAGGTTCTTCGCATGACAGTCTGACGCACTGACCACTCACCCTCGGAAACGTACTACATCTTAATAATAACAAAAACATTTAAATATTCTCTAATTTTCTTAAAAATAGAAAGTGATTACTGGATAAAGTAGCCTCCTTATCTTTTAGAGCCTTTAAACGGAAAATAATTTCTTAATCCGTGTTGGGTTGCTATGGAGGGGGGAGATGACGGTATGACGTTCTCAACTGCCAGACTGAATGCTAAGGTCAAACTTCCAATTCCAAACATGCCCGCAATGTATCAGAAGGAAGAGAACGTATAACTTAATTAGCAATTCGCTCTTCACCTGCTGAAATGATACTCAGCAGGCCTCTTCGAGCTACTTTAGAGAAGTACTACAGCTAGTCACCAAATATTAATAACCACTTCGAAAAAAAATTAAGTTAAGCAGTTAATTGTTTAAACATTTGCTGCAGGCATCGTTAACAACATTAATATATTTGTTGAAATGCATGATGATCACAATGGTGTCCTATAAATCCATTTACTCATGACAGGTTTCATCGATAAGATCATTTTCACACGGGAAATATATCTTTCACAAAGGGAACTTCACATGGAATTCATGCTTTTAAATAACGCTTCAAAACTATTGAAGAAACTTAAAAAACATAAGTACTCAGCTTTGCAGCACTGACTCAACCAACATAGAGTTCACTACAAGTCAACAACAAGCAGTCTACTTTTTCTTGTTAGATCTAATGCTGTAAAGCTGATTACTTACGTTTCTCATGTTCCGCGCGACTGCTACGGTCGCAGGATCAAATCCTGCCTCGGGCATGGATGTGTGTGATGTCCTTAGGTTAGTTAGGTTTAAGTAGTTCTAAGTTATAGGGGACTGATGACCTCAGATGTTAAGTCCCATAGTGCTCAAAGCCATTTTTTTCTCGTGTTTTTGAAGTCATTCACTGTTCTACATGTCACCTCTGCAATTATAAATGCAAAGTAATGTTGGCTTTATAAAAGATATTTTTCCACTGTGAAAATGACCTTATGACTGAAACCGGTCGTAAATAAATTGATTTACAAAAAAAAAAAAAAATGTTCAAATGTGTTTGAAATCTTATGGGACTTAAATGCTAAGGTCATCAGCCCCTAAGCTTACACACTACTTAACCTAAATTATACTAAGGACAAACACACACACCCATGACCGAGGGAGGACTCGAACCTCCGCCGGGGTCAGCCCCGCAGTCTATGACTGCAGCGCCTTAAACCTCTCGACTAATCCCGCGCGGCAATTGATTTACAAGACTGGATTGTCTCCATCACGCATTTTAACAACTAATTAAGTATTTAACGCTTTTAACGATCACGGATGCGAAACACTGCGACTGTGATGAGTAAAGTTCTCCAGAAACTACTGTAGCTCTTCAATTTTTGTTTACTATGACCTGTTCGAAACCCTTCACCATCCATCGGCACATGGTGCATTTTTATTGCATGTTTGCAGCATTGCGAGTGTCTTGTAGCTATGGCTTGATATAAAAAGGAAGTATCACTGTTACATAAATATTTAGCATTTGATAGTGGATCACTAGGAGATTAGAAACCGGTCACGGTGAGTATAAATAGAAGAATAAAACGAAACTCGATTGGATAGAAGGTTTTCGAATAAAAGGTTCTCGGGTTTCCAGCCGCGTCAGGTGATTAAAAGTACATGAACTTTCGGCCAGCCACTCCTTGGCCACTGTCAAGTTGTATGACTGCCAGTGGGCAGCTGGAACGCCATTGCATACACTTTCTGCCGGCTGTGACGCCACTGGTGTCCGCGACATTGCCGTATATGGGCGTACGTTGACTCAGCGTTCCATGCGCCCGCTTCAGCCGCGCGATCGCTGGATACCACGCCGGGAAGCTGTAGACCACTGTCTCTGTTAATGGCGTTATCAGTGATTTTTATTTCTATGGCTTCTTTAATTACACAATCCCAAAAGCTATTTGTGCTAGCCGCGAATGATCTGTAGTCGAATTTTATCCAGTGTCCTTTTTCTTAAGGATGTTCAGCTAAAGCAGATTTCTCGTGATAGCGTAGGTGATAAAACCTCTCAAGCTCATCCCTGCGTCGTTCGAAAGCGCGTACTGTTTGTCCGCCATAAGATCGGCCACACTTGCAAGGTGTCTTACAGGCCGTAGGTGTTATGAGACCTGTTGCATCTATAACTAGTCTCAGTAATAGGCAAACTTCGTCGGAGGCCTGAAGATAGATTTGACCATCCGTCTTTTTAGCGGGCGGCTTATCTTGACTGAGGCGGAGCCACAGAACGCCAAGAAAGCAAATTCGTTTTCCTATGTCTCATCGGTAGTATTCTGGTGATTCTTCCTTGAAATCACTTCATTTATTTGATGGAGGTTATTGCCGCTGTTGCTGAGGGCCTTGCGTACGTGGCTCAGCTCATCGGGCACTTCATTAGAGCCTATTATCATTGTTACTCCGTGCACTTCAGTGTTTGCAAAGCAGTGCGCTTCTGTGTTGGGTGGCGATGGCTGATAGCGTACAAACATAGAACGGCGTGGGTGGGTATTCTTTAGACGCTGTGGCCAAGGCATCTATTTCGTTATCGGCGGACGGGAACGTCGAGGATGACCAATGCATCATCTTTTTTCTGCCTCCATGGTACACTGCTAATGCCGTTGAAGTTTTTCAAGAAATCGTCAAGTTTCTCACATCCGTGGGGCCAAATGACGAACACGACGTCAACGTATCGAAAGAAAGAACTCGGCTTTATTGTCGCTGTGTCTAAGACCATGTCCCCAAAATTCTCCATTAAGAGGCTTACAACAGCTGGAGCTAACGCGCGATCCATTGCAACGGTGTCCGCCTGATCGTAATACTGGCGGTTGTACGGAAAATAAGAAGACGTAAGAAATTGCGTAAATATCTCGACCACTTCATTTGCAGGTAACTGAGATACTAGGTCCAAACAGTCTTTGACAGACACATTCGTAAACAGCACCACCACATCAGAACTAACCATAATGTCACCCCCACTGTCAAAGATGGTTAATTCGGTAAGTAATATCTGCTGAATTTTTAAAATGTTGTTCGCAGTGCCCGACATGTGGAGCGAGGAGACTGGCCAAGTACGACGCCAGCCTGTACGTTGGTGAACCAGTGATGGATACGATGAGGCGGAATAGCGTCCCGGCCTTGTGGAGCTACGGTAAAGCATAAGCATTAGTTGGTCTAGGTACCTACGGGAGAAGATTCTTGACCACAGTGTCTTCCTCCGAAGAGCGCCTGAGAAGTTCAAAGGTCTTTTTTATAATTATCGACTTCGGTTGCGTGGAATTTTTTGATAAGCATCTTCGTCCAGCAATGAGCAGATTTTCGTATCACATTCAGTGTATTCCATTGTTACGGCTGCATTCCACGTGTCAGCATTGTGGTAATTACTGCGGACAAATATCCGTCAATTACTGATACCAGTTGAAAATGCCGCAGGTCTCAGAACATCTGGGGTCTACAAGATACCTTGCGAGCGTGGCCAGTCCTACGTCGGACAAACAGTATGCACTTTGGAACAAAGCAAGAAAGAGCATGAGACGTTTTATCGCCTGCGCTACTCCGAGAAATCTGCCTTAGCTGAGCATGCTTTAGAAAACGGACACTGGATAAAATTTGACGAAACATCTGTCATAGCCCGCGCAAGCTGCTTTTGGGTTTGTGTAAAGAAGTCATTGAAATAAAAATCACTGATAACACGGTAACACCCTAAATACAGACAGGAGTCTGCAGCTCGGCACGGCGTGGGATACAGCGATAGCGCGTTTGAAGCAGGAGCATCGAACTCCGAATCCACGTATGCCCTTAAACGGCGATGCGACGGCACCAGTGACGTCACAGCCTGCAGCTGGTGTGTATCAGGGCGTACCAGCAGTCCACTGGCAGTCATATCACTTGACAATTGCCAAGTGTTGCTTGGCCGAACGCTGGTGTAATTTAAATCACTTAACGCGGCTGAAAACCCGAGAACTTTTATCAAATGTTACTGCTGCGAGACTGTGCGTTCTTACACAATGTGACTGGTTGCAGTCACTTCTGGAAACCTTTAATTAATTATTGGATACTAAAAGGTACCTTTTAAATATTAGAAATACCGAGTTGCAGTACCGTAACATGCTGCTGCACGGTCCAAAATAAAATGGTGGTGCTCTAGTATGAAGTGGAATATAGTACGTCAATCCATTTCCTTCAATTGAAGGGAAACAGTGCTGCAATAACCTCTGCTGAGCTGGCGAAAACGTACAGCAATAACCTACCTTAAGATGACACAATGGTTAGGTGGTACTTATGCTCCCAGTGTGATCAGATAAGTCTGAATGGCGAAGAACGGTGTGGCTGACTGTCAGTCAAGAACATGGAATCGGACAGTGAAGGCCATTGTGCTCGAAGACCGGGCAACCACAGTCTAGGCAATAACAGGAGGAGGGGAAACCGGTCATGTGCAGGGGTTGGACAAAAATATGGAAACACCACGAGAAATGAGTGCTCGGGCGTAAATGAAGGAGCTAGCCAGGCCTGCAGGGTGTGCTCTTGTAGTCCACCACGGACAGCACCTGTGCTGCGCCCTCAGTAAGTGGCAAATGTCAGTCGTGGCCGCCACAGTGTTCTGTGTAGCTGTGAGTGCATTATGTCGGAGCTAAGTGAATTCGAATGTGGGTAGGCTGTTGATGCTCGGAAGGTCGATGCTTCCGTCACCAAAGTAGCTGAAGTGTTTCGCGTTTCAGCAGGCACCGTACAGAAGATTCAAATAGCATACTGGAAAAGCGGCGAAACATCAACCGTTAACTCACAACGCCGACGAAAGTGTGCGTTGAGTGATCGTGACAGACGGTCATTAATTATGATTGTCACGAAAAATAAGAAGAAGATAGCTGTAAAAGCCATTGCAAACCTCAATGTCACAGACACGAAACCTGTCAGCACCAAAATAAAACGAAGGGAGCTCCATAAGTAGTGAACTGCAGGCTCACCTGGAGTTCCAAAACCCCTCATCAGTGATGCAAATTACGGTAACAGGAGAAAGTGGTGCCGAAGCCACAAAATCTGAACTATGGAGCAATGGAAGAAAGTCGTTTGGTCGGATGAATACTGTTTCACATTGTTTCCAAATTCAGGCCGAGTTTATGCCCCAAGAGTGACAGGGCCAGGGGTTCGGTGATGCCTTTGGAAGGGAATATATAGGCATTCTAATGGCCACATGGTTACTCTGCAAGATCGCATTCCTACCAAGGATTATGTGACCATTATGGCTGATCAGGTCCATCGCATAATACAATATTAGTTCCCCAGTAGCGATGCTGTCTCCCCAAACGACGGGGTCACTGTTCACACAGCCAGCATCGCCACGTACTGTTACTGCGAGAACAACGATGAATTGTCACATCTACCATGGTCGCCACAGTTACTAGTTCTCATTAGTATGGAGGCTGTTTGGTCTACTAGGGAGAGAAGGGTGCTAGATCGCTGCCTACCACGGTCGTCATTACCTGAACTTTCAACTGTTACTGTAGGAAGAACGGTAAAAACTCACTGAGAGAAAAAAAAAAGGGAAGATGATACGTCATGTATTTGGTGTTTTCATATCTTTGGCCGACCAATGTGCTAGATTTCAACATGCTGAAACATATTTTAATGATGAGGAACTTTGGAAGCAGCAGCAGAAACGTTATTGCTTTGTCACGACAGTCCAGGTGACTTATTTAGCCGCCTAATAACCGTGGACAAGTGATAAGTGTAAATGGTAATTGCGAGACAAAGGAGCAAAGCAAGCACAGGAACCACGTTCTCCCATCACAGTCAAACAAACAAACAATAAGATAAAGTAAAATAAAATAAAAAAATAGAAATACGGTAAAGTGTAACCACTGTAAGGCAACTTGATGATGTTTTTTGGGAGATCCATTGTTTGGTGCTAATAGGTTGTGCTTGTAAATTGCAAAACGTCACAAAAGCGTGTTACTAAAATCTTGTAATCAGGTTACGTTTGGTTGTCAACATGAGGTGTCATGAAACCTTGTGAGGTGGAGAAAAGGGGTGAGGCTGGACGCATTCAGACATGCACCTTCTTTCACGTTATCAGGTCTTTCCACTCCACACAATATTCTCCTAAAATGGCATGCAGTGACTTCTTCTTCTTATTTTCTATGATCAAGAAACCACTATGTGGGAAGCATTTACAGAGGGACGATGAGTTGATTTTTGAGGCAGGCTGTTTCCTGGACATCCAAAATGCAGACTTCTACAACCAATGTCTCCACCAAATCGTCCATAACTGGGAGGAGTGTGTCGTCCTGAGGGGTGCATATGAAGAGATGGACAAAAATCACCACCACATTTCATGGTCGCGGCTCGATTTCTCGAGATAGTAGTTCACGACTAATCCTAGGCACCAACACCGGCTTCCACCCTCTATGCTGTCTCTGTTCCAATTGGTTTAAATGGCTCTAAGCACTATGGGACTTAACACCTACGATAATCAGTCACCTAGACTTAGAACTACTTAAATCTAACTAACCTAAGGACATCACACACATCCATTCCCGAGGCAGGATTCGAACCTGCGACCGTAGCAGCTGCGCGGTTCCGGACTAAATCGCCTAGAACCTCTCGGACAAAAGGGCCGGCTGTCTCTGTTTCAAGACGGACACATTTTAATCCTACCAACTGAGATGGCACGGGTACTGGACTCTCATTTGGAGCTGTGTCCTTCATTCGCAACTCTAGCGAAGCAGATGCAGTTTCCTTAAATCACAAGCCTATGTCGGAATGGCTCCTTAGGAAAAATCGTGGCCGATTTCCTTCCGAGTATTATTCCATTTCGAATTTTCAACACTTCGTGGTCGACAGAATATTATACAGATACCTACTTTCCTGTGCTTCCTGTGCTCACTCAATGGAAGCCGCAGTTCTTTCGAAAAGAAGTAGCGCAGAATAAACCGTCAAAAAAAGTAAGTAGAACGGCCTCCCAATTAACAAGTATTCATGCCAGACGCCTGCACGACCCAGCAACTGAAGCTGCCTGCATACGTTCCGAAGTAAAACCGTCTCATTTCCTACGTTTATTTGTTGTTACTGTTTATAGTCGCAAAGATTGAGGTGTCAACGTCAACTCAGCAGTCTTGTACTTCCTCGTTGCATTCGTTAAAATCATTAAAAAGATTTTTGGAAACTTACATAGTAACCTGCACTGGAATTTGCTGGGTAATCCTTACAAAGCGGTGTGGCAGTGAGAAAATTTAAAAATATTTAAATTAGTAATCAACAGAACAAAAATTTAAAAGGCACAAGCACATGCACTGACTTGCACAAACACACAAACACTATATATATTTGGTCATTCCTGATAGTTTCACCTGCATAAGTGTTTGACTGTATTGAACACACTTCGCCCTCCCCCTCTCTGTTTCCATCTCCTCTCCCACCTGTCCACCTCATCCTCCCACTTCTGTCTGTCTGTCACATTCTACCCATTCTTTCTTTCTCTTCACCTCCTCCTCCTCCTCCTCCACTCTGTACGTCCATACATTTCTCCCTCCTTCCTGTGACCATAATATTCTCCCTTTCTCTCTTTCTATCTCCACCTCACCCACTTACTTTTTTACCTGCCCACTACAACTCTACACCTTCCACTGGCCTCATACATCTCCCCTCCTCCTATCTCCCTAAGTCCTGCTCCCTCTCACTCTGTCAGTCCCTTCCCCTACCTGTCTCAACCTGCCCCAGCCAATTTCATTGGACATGTAGCCCCAAAAACGTAGTTTAACGAAGCGGGCCAATACTACTCCCATAACACACCTGTCACGATGGGGAATCTACCGTATAAGGGGCTGAAAATCGTTTATTTGCTCCTGACATACAAGGCGTCGAGCAAATCAGGTTGATAAAGCAGGCTGAAACCACACCAACAATACACCTGTTGTGCAGTCCAGCCTACGTGCCGGGCACGGTAAAGCGTTTCATGCCCCTGACATATAGACTGACTTGGAAAGCAGGTTGATTTGGCAGTCTGATACTGTTCCCACACAAAATGCTTGTCACACAGCGAAGCTTGTACGCCAGGGGCTGGAAGAAACAAGTTTTCCCAAAATCTCCACTCATGCTGGAGTTATAAACACTATAGAGCTGATACTTTTGAGGAGTGCTGTTTCAGTGCCAGATTTGGTTGAAATCGATCCAGGGCTTTGGGAGGAGAGCCCCGAGATGCACGTACACACTCTGCTGAGGGAAAGCTGTTAGTTAGGAAAGAATCGTGTTGTTACATTACCACAAAACTACTCTGAACGCTCAGCGCAGACGAATCATCTGATCACCATCTGCCTAACGTTTGTGACATTGCGTGTTAAGCTTTTAGTATCACCAAATGTATCTCTGCGGATATGTATATGTTAAATGTATATTTTCTCTTGGCAGATACTCCTATACGATTCTTCTCGTTATCAACATATCGTTACTAGTGAATTAACTGATGTCCAATGAACGTACTTAAATTCAGAATAAACTCTATAAGAAAGAGAAAGAAATGTATAGTAGCTGATTACAATATAAGTGGTGATCATCATGAATGCATCACGCTGTATAGGTATTCTGGGGCAATGCCAAGAAGCTATATGACAGGAAACAATCAACCGAAGTCAATAATAGTGAAGCAAAATTGCAGATTTAGTTTTCTCAGAAGTTTGCTTGGAAAAATGCAATGTGTCGGTGAAGGAAGTCGCTTACAAGAAGTTCTGCAACCGACCGTGGAGGACTGTTCCATTGTAGAATGAAGGCTTTCACGACCGGGTGACATGGCTGTTGATATACTTTCCGGGATGTGAGGTCGTGGTCCAAGAACTTTTCTGCAAGACTCAGCGGAGCAGCGCTTCTGAGGAAGTCCAGCGCAGTTCTGGACGAAACGTAAGGAGCAGAAAAGTTCTTGGACCATGACCTCACATCCCGGAAAGTATATCAACAGCTACTGTTCTATGGTTTGGAGTTGATATGGAACGAATTCAGAGACGCGCTGCTACGGTCGTAACTAAGCGAGAATGTAACAGAAATTGTCAGGTACATTCAAGGGGGTATTCTTGGAAGAAAAACGTCGCACAAGGGGCTGTCAAATGAAAACGAGGCGGATAGTATAAGGAAATAAACTTTCATTACCTCAAAATCAATCACCATAGCTATTAATACATTTATCCAGCAGTCAGAAAAGACAGCTAATGCCTTCAGGGAAAAGCTGCGTTTGCCTCTCGTGACAATATGGGACACGAAAGTATATCCTCCAGCAGGAGACCGTCACGGATGCTGCAGTTATGTTGAAACACTGTTCAACCGCTGCTCCTCCGTCAGCCTGTGGGGAACCCACTGCCCAGAGATTTTCCGGAACTTCTGATGCTCTGTCATGATGGCGCGAGCGGTACCATGACGAATGACCAACATCAGCCGAAAGTCTTCCACAGCCCGCCGTTTGTCATTTCCAACGGCAACATCCACTGCAGCAATGGCAGATGTGGTAACGACAAGATCAGATGCTGATGTCGGACGCACAGACGACATACTGGCCACTCTTTCGAGCACGTGTAACAGACGGATGGCACAGCTGTGAATGTTGGCACAGCTCCTTCCAGATTCCCAATAGAAGGCACTTCTACCAGCGTCCGAAAGGTCCGCACCATGCTAGTTATATAGTCTGTCTCATTTTTATTTGAATGTCCCTCATATAGGGTGACGTAAAAAACTATTACAGGCTTCTAGGGGTGGTAGAGGGACTTAGTAGATGAAGTTTTGATGAGCAATACACGCCTCAAAATGTGCTGTTTGGATGTAAAACGGGGTTAAACGTCGAATCACTTTCATATCTCCTGCTTTAGGCTACGCACACAACAGAGACAATGAGCTCAGACCGGTGTGCTGCAGGATCCCATGGCATGGAAAATTTTTCTGGTACTTGTCTTTGGATTAACTTTTACATGTCGATGGCCGTCCTTCGCAAAGTCGAGACTGCAGCGCGTCCGTGAAGCACCACAGCCAACCCTCATGTGTTTCGAACGTACCGATTTCTCGCAGCCGTTGTTGTTGTTGCCGGACGGAAGTGTTGTGTGATGTCACAATTACAACTTGAAATGACGGTGAAGCCCTCTTATAGCCTGTGTGCAGTGCGTCAAGTGGTTAGTTCGAAAGTGATCCGAACGTCAAACTTATTTCGTATCAAAATCGTAGATTTTCCGGAAAGGGGTTTCGTAT